>NW_027360442.1:0-1247 GCF_012295235.1 Primulina huaijiensis
ATATAGCATCGAATCCAATATGAAAGAAGAATAGAAGAATGAACCCCCCGGCCCTACGTCACCCCTCTGGTCCTGAGCTTATAAAAGAAGCAGCAATTCCCAGATCTTCTACACACATTTAATTTCTTGATCAACCCTTCAATAATCTCAACTTCTCAAGAGTTGAGGCCTCTAATTCTTTCTTGAATTCCAAATGGCATCGACCTCGATGACTCGCTCCTGGACTGCCAAGGAAAACAAGGCCTTCGAGAAGGCATTGGCAGTGTTTGACGAGGACACACCGGACCGTTGGGACAATATCGCCAAGAGCATCGGAGGCCGTACTCCGGAGGAAGTCAAGAGGCAATACCAAATACTTTTGGATGATATCAAATACATTGAGAGTGGTAGAGTGCCATTCCCTAACTACAAAACCACTGGACCTGCTAACATGAGAGATCAGGAGCAAAGGTATAATACATAACTAATTAATATATAAATAAATATTGGAAACATATAATGTTTTTTATTTTCAATTTAATTAATGTTTGCGACAATACTTTTTTTTAAGTGTGACAATAATATATCATTCTTAATTATTTATTTCTTATTATTGCCGTATTTTTATACTAGATTTCGCGGCGTAGAAAATCAAAAACCGCTAAATTTTTCAAGAGAGAATTGGTTAAATAATTACGATTCATTTTTTCTAAAAGAATAAGTTAAAAATGAACAATTAATCAAATTTCTGATGGTAATAAAGAAAAAAAATATGTTGGAATTATATTATTTATAAAAAAAAATTTAAAAAAAATCGGTTAATAACGATAAATAAAATTTATATAACTTTACTTAAAGTGGTCTCAATCGCGGGTCATATGTGTTCATTGGCATAAGAACAAGTAGGGTTCTCGTTTCAAATATGAGCTCCAAATTTTTATGTAAATTTATTACACAAACATATATATACACACGCATATACGCCCGCGTGTGTGTGTGTGTGTATCTTCATTTATAGCCACAAATTGCCGGTGGGTTTTGATAATTTTAAATCTCTGATTTGGAATTTTGTGCTTCTAAAGTTGATATAAATCATTTTTATACCTACAGTTACATTTGCACTTTTCACGTGCAATTGTACATTTTTTAATGTGTCGCATACGTACACAAGTAGGAGCTAGCGTAGCTAAAAGTTTTCACAGTATATATCTATATATACATATTAGAAAAATATAAAATTAATCAATGGAGATGGATCCTCACAAATT
>NW_027360443.1:0-4005 GCF_012295235.1 Primulina huaijiensis
TTTTTACTTTTTTACCGTAAATTTTTACTTTTTCACAACAGAATTTATATTTATGTCAATTTTTTTAAGTAATAATGTGTGAATGGATTCTTGCAATCCCTAAGGTATCCAACATGGTCCTAACGAAAATGACAATTATGTTAACTCCAAAAGTGTGTATATATAACCCAAATGACGAAATTAGTAGGAAATAATGTCGACATAGTATTTTCTTACTTTTGTCTATTAAGTGTCATATATTTTAAACTTTTCAGAATCTTTACTTTCTGATTTCCCGTGTCTTAGATTTTATCACTCTTTTGTTTTTTAACATTAGTTTATATTCATGAGATGAATCGACTTGATTCATAATTAATATTTAATTCGAATTTTCTATGTTATTATTCTATGCCAAAATGGATGAAACACCAAATAGATAAAAGTTAGGAGTGGGTCTCATGTGAGACCGTCTCACGGATCTTAATCTGTGAGACGGGTCAACCCTACCCATATTCACAATAAAAAGTAATACTCTTAGCATAAAAAGTAATACTTTTTTATGGATGGCCCAAATAAGAGATCCGTCTCACAAATACGACCCGTGAGACCGTCTCACACAAGTTTTTGCCAAAAGTTAGTAAGTAATATTTTTCATATGTTTGATCGATTCAGCGATTTAAAATCTAACGAGTTTTTTTTTTCCCCCCGAAAAAAATGGTTATTCTATTAACAATACCAGAAGTCTTCTGGTACAGCAGCTTGGATACACAAGGGAAATGGATTCAAAATCCATATTAGTTTCTAAGCTCGTCCATCAGATGGATGAAACTTGATCGACTGCATATATCTATTTCCTACGGAATGAACGAAGAACTGAGAAATATCTACGGAAAGCAAATTTAGTTCCTAAACTAAGTCCATCGGTAGCAAGTTTTGTTAAAACACGGATATTAATTTGTAATTTTTAGAATTTATTCTTCATATTTAATAATCATATTTTGAGATTGAAAAACAATTAAATTAAAACATCTAAAAAGATTTTGGTCTTTTTGTTTAGTAACACCCTCGTCCCGTATTATGAATATTTATTCACTAGAAAAAATTTTGAAAATATGTTAAGATCATAAGCAAGTCAATAACCTAATTTTACTAAATTACATAAACATAAAACTAAATATCATATAAGTTAGTAAATATCCTGTTTTGTTTGTCGCTTTGAATATAAACTTATTGAGTTACTGAAAGAAACAAAGATAATTTATAACTTATTTTCATTGGCTTGATTAATGGGGAAGAAATCAAATAAATATTATGAAGTAAAAAATTTCATGAGCTTGATTAAGCTTTTTATTTGGCTTTGTGCTGTCATGCTTTTTGCTACAAGAAAATATCATCTTATTGAGGGAAAATTCGTAAAACATTTTTTATTTTTTTTAAAAAAATTACATTTATTATTCCTCCACTAAATCCCAATGCTTTATCCAATCAATTTTTCCCCATATCAAACAACATTATCGTGTTTTCTATCATTTATTCAAAACACTATATTATGGCAACAATGGATGTATGCATTTCCATGTACTCAATTCGAATTGATCCACCGTGAAAATGGATACTAGATTAGTTAAAGTGTTCAGTTCATCGCATTAAATAAGATCACCACATAATTTTAGGCAAAAACTTGTGTGAGACGGTGTCACGGGTCGTTTTTTATGAGACGGATCTCTTATTTGGGTCATCAATGAAAAAGTATTACTTTTTATTCTAAGAATATTACTTTTTATTGTGAATATCGGTAGGGTTGACTCGTCTCACATATAAAGATTCGTGAGACCGTCTCACAAGAGACCTATTCATAATTTTATTGTCATAAACTTCAATAACAATTTTAGTTTTCATTTTTTTAATGATGATTTAACACACCTTATCCCTTGTTTGGTACGAGTGATTATTTAACCAAGTCAATCCCTCATATGAATGATTAGGTTATATTAACTGGGATAAAATAATCACTACTCACCCCTTAGGATTATTTATCCTACTCTTAATCCATCCTATTTTTTCAATTTTATCCTTCTCCTAAATCCAAACTCACCACCAATTCCCTCCACCGACCACCCCCGCCGACCGCCGCAGACCGTCACCGGACGTCGCCCGTCGCCACAGACCGTCACCGGACGCCGCCTCTCGACGCCAATCATCCCCTCCGACCCCGTCGGCCGCCGCTGCCGACCACCCCCTCATCCTGCCGGCCAACCGCCGGCCGTCCCCCGACGCCACCGCGGCCGAGCACCCCCTCCTCCTGCCGCCGCCGCCTCCGACCAGCAATCACACCGCTGGCCGACCACCACGTCGCAAAAGTGGAAGTGCAATTTCGTCAATTCATCAAAATATTATTATTTTTCTCATTCTTAATAATCATATCAAACATAATATTATTTTATCATTATCTACTTCAATCATTCTTTTTATTATTTATGTGTTAATCATTTTGTAATCCTATCATTCAAACCAAACATTGCCTTAGTAAATATTAAACTAACGCAACTCATGAATAGAGGAAACAACTGACATCGTTTCCTGCACGAATGGTGTATACAGTCAATCCTTCTCCCAATCTGAGTGCCCTAAAAACGAGTCAAACCCGGGATTATTAAACAATCAAGGCTTAATCAAGCCTACCAAACGGGACCTAAAATGAAGGCATTACTCTCGCCATAGCAAGAACTAAATCTGAGCCCAAATATATTAATTAACGAGATTTTTTAAAAAAAACTAAATTAGATATGCCAAGCCCAAGGCCCAATTCCTAGTCCAAACACCAATTCCCAGTCCAAACACCCGGAGGCCGGACAAGTGCCACCCTCCATCCCGTCTTAATATCTTGTTCGGGAAATGCTTCAAGAAAACAAAAAACAAAAAAAAAAAACAATTGTTCGGAAATCGTATTTTGAGGTACAAATTCAGCTAACCCTTGTACTCCTCATTTTGGAGAATTAAAATATTTATTCTTAGCATTGAATGTTTGATCTTTCAATTTCTGTACCTTATTTTCATTGGCATATTTACTTTTATTGATGGTGTGTTCTTTGTTGCTAAATTCTATAATGTGGTTATTTCGTCTCTTGAAGTGTGGAAAACCACGGGATTGGTGGCATCTAGTTTCAAGATTGTATCTTTCCGGAGATTTATTGAGAACAAAAATAAGTTTAATTTCTTCTTATGAACTGCTGCATATGGCAATTGAAGTTTATAGTTTGATTAAGAGTTTGTTTTTTTTCTTTTTTTTCCTTTTTTCTTGATTTTTGATTATTGACTTCAGCGAGGCCTGTATTTGTACTTGGTCTTGCTCCTTAATATTTGTTTATGTGCCTTCATATACGATGGTTTTTCTGATATTAGTTTGGTAGTTTGTTGATTTTTTTCTCCTTCTGTCTTTGGGCTTGATCTGTGTGAGTTTCTTGAAAATTGGTTGGATACACTCATTTGTATTCGTAACATTGTAAATGTGGGGAGATTTTCTTTTTCCAATGTGTATGGTTGAGCTGGGCTGATATACAGTTGGATCACGATAACTTGTTTGACAGATATCGGATCCAATGTTGCTGCTGGATGAAGTCTGTTACCTGCAATAGTAAATGTTTTCTATGCTGGTTTACAGTCACACGACGTGCTTTTTTGTGTTTGGTTAAAATATTTGTTGTGTGCGTTGCTGTGTAGTCTTAAGCCTATTTTTTTTCCTCGACTCTTGGCTTGATTCTGTCGCAGTTCAAATTTGATGCATTTTTCGTGTCCATTTTCTGCGGTGTCCCTTATTGTAATGATGATAATAAATATTGTCTAACTGTGACTTTGTAGAACGCATATTTTTTGTTGATTGTGGGTGGTGGAGCTATGTCCAATGCCCATGTAGCTAGATTCAGTGGTATGCATAAGGCAGCATTACCACTTCCACGAAGAAGGAAATTTGCCATAGATTTTATAAGAATATTCTCAACTTGTGCTTCACCATATATCTATTCATCC
>NW_027360444.1:0-1631 GCF_012295235.1 Primulina huaijiensis
GGTCGATATGGGTGTTGGGTTGGATTCCGGAACAGCCAACCGATCGGTGGAGGTGTTAGGTGACGGAGGGCCACCAAAACTTGATGGGGCTCCATCAATCTGGTTGAGAGCCCGTCAATATCTGATGGGGAGCTAGCTCCATCAATTGCGTATGGGTGTTGGGTTGATATGGGTGTTAGGGCTCCCCGGTATGTAGCGTTCTAGGGCAGCCGACCGGAGGGCCGAGGGCGACCGAAACTTGATGGGCGTCGATCAATCTCGGTGGGGAGCCCATGAATATTAATGGGAGGCTCCATCGCTTGCGTATGGGTGTTAGGTTGGCACAGCGGTGTTTCAGTTACTCCTCGGCAACTCTGTACGCCAGGTAGCCACCTCGGCGTCGCGTAGGCGGTCAGCCGAGGGGCCTCCGGCAGCTCCGACCTACCTACCTTAAGGTCTCAAAAGGGTGTTGGGTTCAAAAGGGTGTTGGGTTCAAAAGGGTGTTGGGTTCAAAAGGGTGTTGGGTTCAAAAGGGTGTTGGGTTCAAAAGGGTGTTGGGTTNGTTGCGAACGGCCCACCGGACTTCTATGGGTCTACAGCCCGTCTCCTGCGCCGCCTCCGGGGTTTTCGTATGGGCGTTGGGTTCGTATGGGGCGCCCTCCGCCGCCCTCTCCCTCCTTCTTTCTTCCCTCCTCCCCCCGCACCGCCGCCGCGGCGCGAGAAAAATTTCTTGGGTGTTGGGTTGTGCACCCCCCATGGGCGTTGGGTTGCATATGGGCGTTGGGTTGTCCACTAAAATTTCATGGGCATCCCAATCAATGTGGGTTGGTATGGGTGTTGGGTTCGCTATGGGTGTTGGGCTGCCCACTAATATTTCATGAATATCTTAATCAAAGATTAGACGAGTATGGGTGTTGGGTTGGGCCCATCAATGTGGGCCATCAAATCTTGGTGGGCCTCCGCCCGCGCCCTTCAAAATGCAGTGGGCTCCTCACCCGGAGCGGGGGCGGAACGGCAGGGTCGCCCCCGACGGCCCGAGGCGGGCCCCGGTGGCGGCCACGGGCGTGCGGGGGAGCCGTGACAGCTGGGGCGGAGAAGGTGGCCACTTTCCTCCATCTATCCCACTTCCACTCCCTATGCTCCACACCCCCTCTCCCGCTCTCCCAGCAGCATAGTGGAGCGGCGAGGTGTAATAGGGGGGTTGTGGCAATGTATAGAACCCCAATCAACCTAGTACCAGATCGAGCGTAGAACAAACTTCTGCCTTGTCTGTCCTCGCATGCGGCGAGCATAAAATACGCACCGGGGAATCACGTGTACCATCACGTGAGGAAGGTTTACCTTGGTCCCTCTTGGGTTTCTCGATATCTCTTGGCATTCCTTTACACGAGGCCCCCCAGCGGCGGCGGAGGGGGCGGCGGCGGAGGGGGGGTGTCGGGTGGTGCGGAGGGTCGAATTTCACAGAGTCCCCGCCCGCGCGCGCTGCCCGGCCGCGCGGCGAGGCGCGGTTGGGCATTTGTTGCGATTTCCCACACAAATCGGTCGGGCGCGCCACCCCGTTTCGGCACTGCGACCCGGAAACGCAGAATTTGACGCCCGCCCTGTTCGGAGGATATATAAGAAGGGAGGAGTGAAGCCGACGGCAAAGTTGG
>NW_027360445.1:0-1547 GCF_012295235.1 Primulina huaijiensis
ATATTTTATGAAATTTATTTATCAAACTGTATAATTTGTTCCATAGAATTTCCTAATACATACAAACATATAATTATATATACATGTATGTATATGTTTAATCAAACCGGTTCAACATTAAGCTTCTGAGGATGATGGTCCGGACGGCTTTCCCCTTCCAATACATTTCTACCTCCGAAAATGATTCCCGCAGTAAAAATACAGAATTTGACCACCACAACCACCCCAATCGCCACCGTCGAACAGTACAGCCACCACCACACGAAACCCACCACCCTGATTCCCAATATCTCCGGCACCATTACAACCGCCTCTACCTCCTCTCGCAGACGCCACCACCACAGTCCACCTGAGCTCAGCCCCATCAACACATTATCCGCCCAACCCTCAGCTTTCGAGAAACCAAAGAACGTGTCATCCACCACGGGCTTCACCACCATCCTGCTCCAAAACAGCATTGTCTCATGCAACCCAAGAAAGAAAACCACTCTACACAAGAAACTCCTCTGTTGACCGAGACCGCAGCCATCGATGCCGGCTTCTATGCTCCCTTCAACCCCAAGGCCCACGTAAATATGGAAAACGCAGAGAAGAATCCATGCAATGTATAAATGGAGTCGCACAAAGGGCTCCGATGAGGATTGAATAGGTAGAAAAATCAAGTTACCGGTTAAGCTATGAGCTAGACATGATAGAGTAATGACAAAAACCAGTAGCAGGAGAATGATGGGCTGCGTGCTGAAAAAGAAGAAAATAGAGCATAAATTAAATGAATCGTGGGAGGCGGAGATTAATCCGAGGTAGTGGGCGACGAAAAGGCGGGCAAGAAGGAGAAATGAGAGAGGGAGGATAAGGCTGAGGACGGCAACGGTGAGGATTCGGAACGCCTCCATCAGCGGCGGAACCCGTTTTTTCATGCCACTGATTTCTGATGAAGTATTCATTCCATCAAGATGGTAATTAAGAGTAATGGCGTGATAATACACTAACGCAACCCTAATGACGAATATAAATGGCGAAGAATTGTTCTTCATTTCCAGAGTTGACAATGCAGGTTGCGCATGTATTGTGTGGGGTTTAGCAAGTCAATTCATTTATCTTAATTACATGTTATATATATATATATATATATATTCATGTCGTTTAACGCGTGATATTCCAAATTTCTAACGTTTGGTGATAAAACTATGTATTAAAAAATGCGTTTAAAAAATCCCAGAGGTTTGAACTTTTAACTATGTTTCTTTTTCTATTTGGAAACCAAATAAAATATTCTGTTTTTTTCGTGTACACGAATATTAACTACACATTTTCGAAAATTTGAATTTAATAAAGATTATTTTGCATTATTATGTAACTTCTAAA
The DNA here is from genome assembly GCF_012295235.1 of Primulina huaijiensis. Taxonomy (NCBI): domain Eukaryota; kingdom Viridiplantae; phylum Streptophyta; class Magnoliopsida; order Lamiales; family Gesneriaceae; genus Primulina; species Primulina huaijiensis. The sequence continues at coordinate 1,366 of NW_027360445.1, forward strand.
TCTTTCAATTGTACTTAAGATCAGAATGGCTGGCATGTTGCATGATAGTGTCTTAAACCATGTGGGATAATAAATAACTAGTAAAAAATATACACACGTTGTATGTGTTATTATTATTTTTAATTTGATCAAATAAAACTAAACAATTAATACGAAATTATTTTCAATTTAGAAGAATTGTT
>NW_027360446.1:0-5295 GCF_012295235.1 Primulina huaijiensis
ATAATATAATAATATTAATATAGAATATATAACATACACATCAATTTTCAATAGCAAGAATAATGTATATAATCAAGATTGACACATAAATAATTAGTTGCAAAATTGTAAAAGTTCAAAAAAGAAATCGAATCCAAACATAACCAAATAAAAAAGACCCTAAAATGATCTATCGATTTAGAGATTTATAATTCCGAGTCGTCGATGAACTCGATATCTGTCGCTAAATTATCGATCTCTCTTTTTTTTATAACAAATTTTAATTAAATCTAAGTATAAAAATATAATTACTTTATTTATAATTTTATTTATTTATTATATTCCATTAATATTATTAGTTTCACATTCCTATATTTGAATATGTGATTAAATAATGATGGTGCATTTTCTCTAGCATTGATATATGGTGTGTCGCACAAAATGTGAGGTTATAAATTAAAACACCACAAGCACGTGACGTACATCACGGGCAAAATAATTCATTCTTCCAACAAAATTTTCAAAACTAGCTATGAAAATTAAATTCCATAAACAATTAAATGAAAATTTTAATCAAGAAATATTTGGTTCGATTTTCTAACGTTTGAACGTTCACCACTGTATATATAATAAGAGTTCATGTGCAACTTAAATATTATAAAATGTATTACATCACAGTCGTCTTGTTTTATTCGCTCTTATAAGACATATAATTATTGCTTCTAAACAATTTCTTCTTTTTTCTTGAATGAACAAACAAACAAAGTAATCTGCTTCGCGTATCTTTTTCTTTCGCCTGTAGTATTTCATACAACAATTTCATGTCTGAAACAGTTTTTCTCGACCGCTCGCTCGTCGTTGGCCGCCGTGCTCTCGTTTCAAGTCTCATCGAACACAAATACGATTCTGAAATGATAATTAAGAAAATTGAAAATAGTTGGATAATTGTATAGGAGTGGGATTTGGTGGCAGAGGGAGGGCTGCTACTTTAATGACACCCCTCGAATTGTCTTCTCCGGAGTCGCATTTTTTTATACACGCGTGTCCGTACACAACTTTTACTTTATTTTACTTTTATTACTTATGGTTTTTAACAGCTATTTATTATTATTTTTTATTTTTATTTTTTTTACTCCCATCTATTACTTTCTTTTTATTTTTGAGTTGAAATCAGATATTATGCATTAATTAAATCAACAGTAGCTACATCCATCTATTACTTTCTTGATTCAATATTATCCATCATTTATCTATGCTTTCACTCATTATTTTAAGTGGATTTTGTTATAAAAAAAAATATTTGGATGATGTGATCAGATCATCACATAAATTCTTGTGAGCCCGTCTCATAAATTAATTTTGTGATATAAATCTTCTATACGATCCGACTTATGCAAACATGTTATCTTTTATATCAAAAAATATTATTTTTTATTTTATATATAGATCATATCTATCTATCTGACGAAAATTTTGTTTTTGACTATGAAATAAGTTTTAGTGTTAAAATATGGAGAGTTTGTTTTAGAGTAGGTATATTGTGAGACGGTCTCACGAATCTTTATCTGTGAGACGGGTCAATCATACCGATATTCACAATAAAAAATAATACTCTTAGCATAGAAAGTAATATTTTTTCATGGATAACTCAACTAAAAGATCCGTCTCACAAAATATAACTCGTGAGACCGTCTTACACAAATTTTTACATTTTTTATGGTTTTTATTTGACTGAAAAATGTTCCTTTTGCCATATAAGTGGAAGTTAACTTTGACATAAATTATATACAAAATGTAAGTTCCATCACATCAGCTTGGAATCCAAAAGTGTGCGCGAATAATGAAACAGCAGGAGACGAATAGAGCTAAAGAATCTGATGTGGACGTGTCGGGTAAATGGCCCCATTCTGAATTACAAGTTACATTGTATTTAAATCAATTTGTAAGATCAATCTCAAATTAATTTAATTCGTAAAAAATGTTATTTTTTAATTATAAATAGAGATTATGTCTATATAGGTATGTGAGATCGTCTCATAACAAAACTTATTTAAAAGTTAATTAAATTTTTGTATTGATTAAAACAATATATTTTATATGTATAGATTTGTGAGATTGTATCATAAGAGATTTACTCAAAATTAATTAAATTTATTTATTAATTAAAATATTTTATAAAAAAAATTAACTTTCAAATTTATATCTAAATATTATTTCACCTACTTTATTTTTACATTTTGTTATAAAAAAAAATTTAAATGCTCCAAAATTATAATGAATGGGGTTGGCTTCCCATTTGCCGACAGGGATGTGTTGGGACCCAATCCAGCTTTGAATTAGCTTCACGTGCCTCCATCCTAACATCAACTTTAATTTGTGTACCAACTCCTATTTTGATATTTTTGAAATTATTGAATTGTGAATTTTTTTAAATATCAAAATGTATATTTTCAAAACAATTATTTTACACCACCACATTTAATATTCAAACCACCTAATAATTTTTTGAATTATATAATTAATATTTAAAATGTATTTTTTGTTATGGATATTTAAAATTAAAATAAATATTTTATATTGGTATCGAAAAGTGTTAAAATCAACAATTGCCTATATTAAAAAGATTAATTGAAATGTGATGTTTGGTTAGTACATAGTTTAAAATATTTATGTAATGATATAGTTTTGATCACGTGACATATATATATTTTTTTATAATTAATATCACAGTCAATGTCATATGTTTGATTCATATGAATTACGAGATGATACAATTTTTGGGATGAAATTGTTGCAAAGTGATAATTCCTCCCGAGAGTTATTAAAACATGATATTGTGATTAATGTATATATGGTTTAAAGATATTTTAGTTGAACTGTTGTCATATTGAAATATATTTTTTGATAAACGGACAAATTTTTTATGGTGTAAAGAGTTTTGTTATTAAAATTTTTAAATAAACAAGTCAGTATAATAAAATTAAAAAATATGATAATGTATGATAAAAGACAAATTGTGTGAAAAAGGTAATTATATAAAGTTTGTGAAAGTACATAAGATGATTACATGTTTTACTTAAAGTAAGTTAGAGTCGTCCTCTGTAAAACCCTGAATTTTATATAACCGTGATCATATTTTAGTGATTTAAATTGTACTAGGATTTGTACCATCTTGGATGCTCATCCCATTAATTAAGATGAAATATTTTCTTGTCAAAGTTGGAGATATACAGAATATTTGAGATATACAGAATATATACCTGGATAAAGATTTGAGCAAAAAGATAACTCAATCTTGGATCTCAAAATCTTGAAGAATATATCACAGGATTTTCGAAAAAAATATTGGAAGATTTATTGTGGATTTTTAAAATAGTTAGATATAGGGAAAAGTTTACACGATATAAAATACAGGCTTGGGAAAAAATTTAAAAGTTTAACTACCAGGATTTTAGGAAAAATCAAAATCTTATTTTTAGAAAAATACCAATAAATTTCGGATTTAGGTAGGGAAATTTTCGGGATTTAAGAAAAATTATTTTATTATATTGCGAAATAAAAAGTCTACCGAATATTGAAAATTAGACACAAAAGTCGAAATTTTTCAGGCTGGACAAGGCGTATTTCGAAATTATCCAAGAGAGGGATATCTAGATTTAGAAATATTATCCAGGATAAGAGATAAAAGAATTATCTTAGATTCAGATTTTATTCAGAATTCAAACGCGATGATAATACACGATCACGATAGCAGCGAACCCCTATAAATAGAAGGGCCTTATAACTCGAAAATCACACCATTTTCTACTCCAAATTTTCGAGTTTCTCTCCTAGTTTTCTTTGGATTTTCGAGAGCTTGCTCTCTCAGTGTGCGAAGAAGCGAAGCGCTGCTGCAGTCCAAACCCGAAGCTAGGGTTTGAAAATTCCAGTGCAAGGAAACCTCTCTTTTTTTCACGTTTTTCTCAAGAATTTAAGGTAAATGGGCTTGTTTTAAATGGTTGAATTTTCGGTGCATGTGTTTTCGTTTTTGGTTAAAAATTCGGTCGAGTACAATTCTTTTTCTACCCCCTTCTGGTTACGACTTTCGGCATGATAATGTTTTGACACTGTGAGAATTCAACTCGATATGGGTGGGAATCCCAACTATGATATGACCCTCATACGGTGGGGATATAACCGATTTGGCCTCGTTCCCTTAGAGGAGTAAAAATTAGGGACTGATATCAGTAAACAATTGAAAGTCGATGAATCTCAGTGTCTGGTCAATGATGTGCATATGATATGAGTCATGTTTTGCATGGTATATATATGTTCGAAAATTTCATGTTGTTTTTATTGTGCTCGAACGGGCCCTACTTGCTGAGTATTTCCCAAAATACTCGCTCCTTACACTCCTCTCTCCAGATAAATCCGAAGAATAGGTTGAGGAAGAGGAATTCGAACAATTCTAGGGATGGTGATTTTCGAGATTTAGTATCAGCCATGTTATATTTCTTTTGTTAGTTTCGAAGTTAGTAATTTAAATTTCATGTAAGACATTTCCGCAATTTATTTCAGTTGTAAGACATTGTTATTTTTTTTGAGAATTTATGAAATAAATGGTTTCGGTTTATACTGTGCTACGAGGCTGGTTGTTTTCAATTGTGTAATAGTTAAAACGACGCCGGTGTCAAACCCGAGTTTCGGGGCGTGACATTCTCTACTCACATTTTCTCATGCATTCTATCTTTATTTATGATTATTTATATTATAAATACAATCAAAAAAGTTTAAAGATTCAATTCATATATAATAATGAAAATTGAAAAATCTTTCATCTTATCCTCAATTAATAATAATAATGAGGGGACAAGAATATATTTGATCGGATTTCCATTTTTGCAAGGACATGAATTCGAGTAATTTGTGTCCTTCAATGTTACAATTTGTCAACGATTTTATGATATTTTGGGACGACCAATTATTGATTAGAATTCACGAAGAGATAAATGATTGTAAGTTATAATTTGGTGAAAACTAAATTTCATTATCTAATAAAAATAAAGACAAAAGAATATTAGTGATGTAAATGAATTGAGCTGAATAACATCATATATACTCAAACTCGGCTTATTTAAGATATATATAGGCTCGAACTCGGCTCGTTAATATGTCGTTTATCATGTTTAACGAGTTTGGCTTGTTAAGCAAGCTTGTTTTCAAACTCTTTAAACAAAATTTACGGCTCGTTTATATATATATATATATAGTTTTGATATTTTGCACGCCTAACGTGTACACTTATGTGAGCACCGACGAGGTGTCACTCACCTATTG
>NW_027360447.1:0-3495 GCF_012295235.1 Primulina huaijiensis
TTAGTTTCAATGGCCTCAAAGCAGCAACCTCCATAAGACATGACTTGAAGTCTTTGTTCACGGGCAGCGAGAGCGGTGCGGCTCTGAAGCACTCTTATGTCAGAAAAGCCGAAAAGCACAGCAATAGAGCATACCATCATGTTCAACCTCATGCATCCTACAAGGTAGCAGTTCTTGGAGCTGCTGGTGGTATAGGCCAGCCACTAGCTCTTTTGATCAAAATGTCACCACTAGTTTCTCAATTAAATCTTTATGATATAGCAAACGTGAAGGGAGTTGCGGCTGATCTGAGTCACTGCAACACACCTTCGGTGGTTTCAGATTTTACTGGAGAATCCAATCTCCCCGATAGTTTGAAGGGTGCTGATGTCGTAGTCATACCTGCTGGTGTTCCAAGAAAGCCTGGTATGACCCGAGATGACCTATTTAACATAAATGCCAACATAGTGAAAACATTAGTCGAGGCTGTTGCTGACAACTGCCCTGATGCCTTGATTCACATCATAAGCAATCCAATAAATTCGACAGTTCCAATTGCTGCTGAGGTCTTGAAAGGGAAAGGGGTATATGATCCCAAGAAGCTCTTCGGTGTTACCACTCTTGATGTAGTTCGAGCAAATGCTTTTGTCGCTCAAAGAAAAAGCCTGAGGCTTATTGATGTTGATGTCCCGGTTATTGGTGGCCATGCAGGAGTTACTATCCTCCCCTTGTTGTCGAAGACCAAACCGTCCGTCACTTTTAGTGACGAAGAAGTGCAAGAACTGACTTTGAGGATTCAAAATGCTGGCACAGAAGTTGTGGAGGCCAAGGCTGGAGCAGGATCAGCCACTCTTTCAATGGCATATGCTGCAGCTCGGTTTGTTGAGTCGTCCCTCCGAGCTCTGGATGGCGATAGTGACGTCTACGAATGTGCTTATGTCCAGTCTGATCTTACCGAGCTGCCTTTCTTTGCCTCAAGAATTAAGCTTGGAAGAAATGGCGTGGAGGCTTTCATTCCATCGATCCTTCAAGAATTAACCGAGTACGAACAGAAGGCATTGGAAGCTCTAAAGCCGGAACTTAAGTCCAGCATTGAGAAAGGCGTAGCTTTTGGTCAGAAGCAGCCTGTCGCTGTTTAGAATTTAGTGCTTTGTGGAAGCAGTATCTATCAAGAAAAATAAAGGGATGCAGCGTTACAGGTTTGTCGATGTATCTCAGAATCTGCATTCCAGTTTTGTAGGCAAGTTACTTGACAGTTTTTCCTGCTATTGTCATGTTTAAGTTTCTTCAGCTATAGAAAATGAGTATTTCGTTGAGCTCTGCGGCGATTTACATGTTTGAACATCATTAATTTAGTATATTTTTAGATGACGTGATATTTATTGTAAAATGTCTGTTAAGAATAAAAAACAATTTCTCCAGAAAATAAAATCAAACATATTCGCGTACCCCTCAAAAACAAATAGAAAACACCTCAAAGAAAACCGTGGCCTCAATGCGCATATTCCACAACCATTACCCACATACCTACGGAAGAAAAAATATTCAACAATGACATAAAGTCCCCTGATTCTTGAGCTTTGTGCTCAACCAAATGCTCGATGGCTCGTTCTCCGAGTTCAATTTGGCGGTGGATTCTACACGCTCCTAGCAATGTTCTCCACGTTGCTGAATCAGGCTTGATCCTCATCGAAATGATGAGATCGTATGCCTCCTCGAGTAGACCAGCACTACCCAAAAGATATACCATAAACCCATAATGGGGAATGCTCGGAAGAACCCCAAAATCTCGATTCATACAATGGAAAAACATACAACCCTCATTGACTAAACCCGAGTGGCTACAAGCCGATAATAAGCCGGTGAATGTCTGATCACCCGGGAAAACACCTGCTCTTTGCATGTCTTCAAAAGCTGCAATTGCATCTCTGTCATACCCGTAACTCGCTAAACCTAAAATAATAAAACTCCACGTGACTACATCTTTACATGCCGTCTTCTTAAACATGATCGGAAGCTTTTTCCACGCATCCACAACGCGAATACAAGGATATAAGAGAATTGCAAATATTTAGTTCATAATGAAGACTGTTCCGTAACACAGTTATGGATTTTTCACCAAATTCCAGTGCATTCAAGCTTGCGCAAGCTTGAAGGACAAGCAAACAGGTGACATTGTCTGGTTGGCATTCGATTGAATTTCTCATCAGATCAAACAAACCCAATGCATCTCGTGTTCGCCCGTTACGACTGTAACAAGAATCAACACATTCCAAGCAACAGTATATTCACGTGTCATTTCATCCAACAACTTACAAGCATCACAACCTTCACCTGAACACGAGTAAAAGTCCACCAATGTAGTCAGTAAAAGGCCATCAGATTTACAACCATCTTTCCATATCCTTGCATGGATCTACTACCCATTAGACAAAGACCCGATCTTTACACAACATTTCACAGCAACCGTCGCTGACAAAGCGTTGGCATAAATACCTAAAGAAAGTAATTCTTGGTATAACACAAGCCCTTTTTGAGCTGAATCACTAGTTATTGAATGAGCCTTGATCATGGTATTGTGCAAAGAAACGTCAGGTCAGGAAACTCAGAAAATATTATGTGAGAATAAGACAAATCACGCAACGGAGGAACCCCAGAAAGGAGAGGAAAATGCGGGGGTTGTAGAAATAAGAGGTGCGATGGAGTGGAGCTGGAGCAAATGGGATTTTTTAGCACACAATTTTATGAGGCAAATCGTCGTCTTTTCATGATGGAGTTGGTGTTGAACCGTTGAGTAGGTGGTGAAGAGCGGCTGGAGGTAGCGCTCAACTGCTGCGAAGGCTCCGACAAAAGATCGAGGTCAAGAAGGCCAGCAACGGCAGATATCTCGAGGGCCGCCCAAGTATATCCATTGTTAGCGACGGAGCAAGTGGATTGTTCACATCGGAGTGTTCCCACCAGCAAAAAATTGATTTGAATAAATAACTTATGTGTGATTGGAGATAAGGAGTCTTGTTTTTATTTTCTTGGGCAGATGTTTGTTAGTCGAAACAGAACACGGATAATATGAAAATGAAATTTGAGCCAAATGCATACCATTTATATCACATATTGACTACAAATCTCCTAAGTACTGACAACAAAATTCTGAAATCTAATCAACCGTACTATGAGCATCTTACACTTGATCAAAACATCATAAAATCACCAGAAGAAATATAATCAGAAAACAAATACTCCAAATCTTCTTCATCAGCATCCAGGAGAGTATGGAAGCTAGAGTTTGGTGAGTTTTGATCAGAATTTGAAGGGTCGTTTATGGATTTTGAAGACGAATCAGCCACGCTTCCCATCAGCCTTCTCTTCTTATAATTTGCTTTGAAACATGCTTGCCTCAGTCTCTTGGTTTTGTTCTCCAACTGCAGATCAGGAATCTCTTCCAATAATTTCTTTTCTTGCTCTAAAATCGCGATGGCGTCTCTCAGCTTCACTTCTCCTCCATCTTTACCCAATTCC
>NW_027360448.1:0-28362 GCF_012295235.1 Primulina huaijiensis
TTTTATGCTAAGAATATTATTTTTTATTGTGAATATCGGTAGGATAGGCTCGTCTCATAGATAAAAATATGTGAAACCGTCTCACAATAGATTTTATCATATTAGAATTGTCAATTGAGTCATATTTAAGTATTATATAATTGTTTTGATAAATACTAAGATGGATTTATAATTAGAAAATTTCCATTAATTATTAATTAATTAATAAAATGGGGGAAAAAGGTGGAGTACTCAACAAGTATGAATACAAGCCAAAGTCCAACCATTTCTCCCTCAATTCTCCTCTTCCTCTCCCATGGAGGCCACACCACAACTCTCTGCTGCTCCGCCAATCCCAAACCTTAACGGGGCGGCGTTCTATCCAGAATCCATCGAATCCTCCCCCCGTTCCCGACATACAGATTCCTGGGAGGCTGAACCTCCGCCAATTTTGCTACAAAAGCTTCGATTCATGTGTAGCTATGGCGGACACATAATCCCCCGTCCACACGACAAGGTGCTCTGCTACATCGGCGGAGACACCCGGATCATTGTCGTAGACCGTCATACCTCTCTGTTGGACTTTCACCAACGAATCTCTAAAACCCTCCTGAAGAACCAGCCGTTTTTGCTCAAGTATCAGCTCCCCAACGAAGACTTGGATGCTTTGATTTCTGTTGCTTCGGATGAAGATTTTGAAATCTTGGTGGAAGAGTATGACCGGCTTAATAACGCCCTTGGTGGTGGGCGATCGAAACCTGATCGCCTTCGCCTTTTCTTGTTTCCGAAATCGGCTTCGAATATCGAACAGCTTCTTGTTGAAAGTGCATCAGCCAAATCGGAAGATTGGTTTCTTAATGCGCTGAACGGGAAGGCTGCTACTTTATCCGCGGTTGCTTGTGATCGTGGGTTTTCTGAATCTTCTTCAGTCAATTGTCTGCTTGGGCTGGATGATGATTTTGTTGGAAAGAAGGCGGCATCAGGGAAAAGAGCTGAAGCGCAGGTTGAATTTGGTTATATTAATGGTGGAAATGGAAACGGCAACATTGTTAATATCCACGAAGAGCACTCGATTCCAGACTCTCCGATGTTGGAAACGACGTCGTCCTTCGGGTCTGCTTCTAGTTCCCCTTCGGCTAATCTACAGCCGGTAAAGGTGATCGGGGAGGAGAATCCGAAAGCGGGAGGATCAGGAATTGAGGAACAATTCCAGCGTACTGGTGTCGGAGTTATGGCAAATGTTAATTTGCCGACGCCGCCCCAAAAGCAGGAAGATGTTGGGGTTTTTGCGGCGGGGATAGCGGTTTCTGGTTCGCCGGCGGCGGCCGGTGTAGAGTATGGAAACAGGGCTTTTTCTGATGATGAGAGATCAGATCACGGTGGATCTCGAAAGGCGCGGCAAATTCAGCCGCTGGTACAGCCTCATCAGATTACTCAATTTCAGCAGAAACAAGGTGGTGCTAGCGACTTTCCTTCTCCAGATTCAATCTCAAGGTACACTCTTGAAAATTTTGATTTAATTTTTTAAAGATTCTTTTTTTTTTTTGTATGTCGTTATTTTGATGTGTGGAAATAACCTGAATTTGATATTAATGTTTAAGTTTGTCTAGTGAGGGAAGTGTCACAATTCCATTGTCTAGGCAGAGGCAAGCTATTTGTCAAGAACCAATTACACAGATTCTACCTTCCAACTATAGGGCTAAGCCTATTGCTACACCGATTGATCCGAAAACAGAGCATCAAAGTAACAGCGGGGTTCAGACGCAACCCCAAGTTCAAGACTCTGTTTACTTATCGCCGAACCAACGCGACCAAAATCTTCCTCAGTTGCATCAACCACAACAATTTATTCATGGCGGAACCCAATATTTTCCTGCTAATGCTGTGCCAATTGCTTCTTATTACCCTATGTATCCTCCGCAGCAACAACTTCATCCGCACCAAACTGAGGTCGACCAGCAGTATCCCGTTTACTTCATGACTGCTAGGCCACCCCAAACTTATAACTTACCACTCCAGCAAACAAATTATAGCGAAATGTCACCTAATCCCGCTTCTAGCCATTCCCAGGCGCCAAGAAATGCTCCTGCCACCCAATTGGTCCAGGTTTCTTCTGCTCAGCATCAACCACTCTATGTTGGCTATACTCAAATCCATCATCCATCTCAGTCTAGGGTGCCCGCTCCAGCAGCCAATGCTAATTATACATATGAATTTGCTGATCCGACACGTGCTCAGATATATTATACTCAACCTTTGCCGCCTCAGTTGGCTGCTCAATATCAAACCATGGCATCAGGCCCTGCAGCGATGATGCCTGAATCTTCTGCTCAGTTGGAGAACATAAAGTATTAAGTTACGACGAATGACTTGGCCGCCATGATAGGTGAGCTGAGCTTGATGATATACACAATTTTGAAGCAGTGGGTTTGGTTTGTCTTTGAAGTTATATTACAATGTATCAGTCTGTGTTGGCTTGTGATATGTTATTCTATCAAGTAATAAGAAACTCTGCCCTTTTCTCCTGTTTGTGTTGGTTTGTGATATGTTATTCTACCAAGTAATAAGAAACTCTGCCCCTTTTCTCTTCTTTCGCTTGTGTACTTCATATTGGTGTTAAGTGAATATGAGCATGTTTAATTGACTGTGTATAAATCCGTTTCCGAATTAATATGAAACAACACTATGTTATATTTGGAGTAAATCTCTCTGCTGTGCTGTTACTTATATTCTTGGTTTTGTTAAATATTTTGGAGAGACCCCGTGGCATTTCATGCATCATGATCCCTTTTGGTTCCGCAATGTTTAAAGATTCTCTCCTCAGACGATTAAATTTGAATGATTTGTGGACGAAGACAGAACCCCCAGCTGTATTTCGCGATTCGATTCATAAAGCTCCCTTTATATTTACTGAGATCTTTATACCAATCTTCAACGTTTTCACAAAGGTATATATGTCTTCCCTAGTGGACTTTATGTTCTTATCATATTGCACTCATATTTCTCAGTGAAACCACGGATGAATTCGATTCCCTATCATTTATCCACAGATTCTTAAATGGAATTCAACTCCTCCAGAAGTAAACTTTATCTACTTTACTCATATTCCAGTTTATTAAAGGATTGGATGGCTTTTCGGGATTCATTGTTGACCTCTCTCTCCCTGATTCTTTATGCTACCGCACATTGCATATTCCATCTTGTAATAATTGGTGGTTCGGAAGAAAGCTCAACCTTTATCTTTACACTGCATCTAAAGTTATCGTTACTTTCTTACTTGTCTTCCAATACTCTCTCTATTTTATATTACTCACCTCGGGTGAAGCAATACACCAGGCGAAATGAACACAATTCATTCCTACTTATGGAATAATTTCAATTCCCTCTTCTTTTCTCGTCATTTGCAAGGTTTACCTATATATCATAAATCTCTTTAATATGCCACCAAAATTATTTAGATTCTTCTTGTTACACATTAATTAATTTTGGGCCGACCCCATAAGAGTGTCTGAATAGGTGAACAATTGATCAATAGTGCAAAGTTCGATTCATCTTATCACCATTTTCTCGAATAAGTCCGTCGCACAGGGTGTGTCTAATATGATTTAACTTACTAGCGTAGTTTTCAAATTACCGCGTTAGTCTGAATGTTTACCTAGTGCACACCGAAAAATAGCGATTGCAGATTCCATCGTCTTTAAAAAAATATTTTTTGACACAAAATATGCATGTTTTAAAATGTTAAGAGTAAATTATTTAATATTTATGTATGACAATAATAAACAACAGCTTAAATCAGTATTATATCTAAAATGTTAATATAAATTAAATTTTTAAATTTGGCTTTGTAAAAAAAAAATATTGGCGATTTATTACAAAAATATATTATTATGAATATATTATTTATTACGCACATGTATCACTTGTGATTTGTTTCATAATCTCTATTATATTATTAAGAATTTTTATAAATACAAAAGTTTGATGTCGTGATTTATTTTGTTTTTTTTTTTAATAAAAAAATTCAACATTTTAGAACCGTAGTTTATACTCTCGTTATTTTTCACGATTATGGTATTTCTCAGTTTAAATATAATCAATTTAAATTGCATCATATAATAATTTCAAATTACACTTCGACTTTCATTAGTTTTTATAATTATTATATTATTTTTATTTGCATATAATCCAATCAATCATGGGAAAAAAAATAAGGTACACGTCTATTCACTAATACTATATTATGCAGCCTTTTGTTGGAGAGCTTTTCTCGTATATTTGTCCAAATCTAGTTTGAAAAGAGGGTTAACGGTCACGGTGATGCTGCATCATGCGAGTATTACTTTCTATTAAATTAATTACTGATTCTCATGTGATTTCCCAGCGATGTTGCTTTGTAAATTGTTAATTTATGTCCTCATTTACTTAAATTGCTATAGGAATTTTATCACCAGATAGCAATTGATTAATTAGGGAACTTGGGAAAATAGATAGACATAATTGTAAGATCGAATGTTTGTCGTTTTCCAAAAGTTATAACTGACGATAACAATGCAATGATGATATTTTAAATCGTACATCAGCTCAAGTATCATGTTTCGATTCAGCTGCCCGACATAGATAATTATTGCACCATAACAATCTTCCTTCCAATATTTTAAACCGTACAACATATCATATATTACGTTTCGATTGATCTAACCGGCATGGACAATTATTGCACCTCAACAATAATTGACTCAATTATTACACTCATTACAATATATGACAATCAAATATGTGAACTTGACTCTTGTACCAATCGTAGGACGAATGTTTGTCGTTTTATTAAAAACCACATCTGATGGTAATTGTGGAACTATAATCTTTTAAACTGTACAACAACTCAAATATCACGTTTCAATTGCTTTATCCAACATAGACAATTATTGCACACTAATAATAATTTTACTAAAACTATTAATTATTAATTTTAGTAATCGAGGCTACTTTATTATTCTTTTGAAATTGTATTTTAACTATGATTTCCTCAAGTTATAAAAAAACTAAACCTTTCGCCACCAAGGCTATGACCATATGAATTATGACATACATATGAACAAGCCAAGAAAATACCGTTTGCTTAAATACTTTGTGCTGGACTAATGTTGTCAGGTTATCTTATACAATTATTATTGCGATAATAAAAAAATAATTTCATATTATTTATGGGGCTTGTGCGTACGAGGAATATAGGTACTATTTTTGTGGAAAATGTTTTAGTAATTTATTAGATATGTTTGTTCTGACAACGAAATTGGTAATATCTGACTCAGTATTTAAATTGCTGACTCTACCACACCTCACACACACACACACACACCAAATAAATGTTATTGTTTGGCATTTCAAAAAAAACAAAAAATAATATATATATATATATGTGTGTGCGCGCGCGTTATTTTGTATAATATTTTAAGGAAAAGACACGGGAGATTATCTTAGTTCAAAGAAATAATTTTCTAATTTTACTCGATTAATTGAAAAAGAAATTTATCCTAAAACATCACTTGAATGGGAAAATATTGGTGTTTAAATAATCGATTGATTTAAAAAGAGTAGGTACGTTTTGTGTGAGGCGACATCACATATCTTTACTCGTTAGACGAATCAACTTTGTTCATATTTACTATAAAAAAGTAATTTTTTTGACATAAAAAGTAATATTTTTTCATGGATGATCCAAATAAAATATATATCTCACAAAATTGACTCGTGAATCCGTCTCACATGAGTTTTTGTGATTTTAAAATAAAGGTGGCTATTATCATGCATAAGTTTAAGAGAAATTAATGTCTTTCTTTTTTCTTCAATTTTAAAGCTTATGATTAAGAGCATGTGCTTATTTGTACATTTGGACTTTGCTAATGTAACATTATGGTGATGAGTCATTGCTTACTCAGGTAGTTGCAATTTGGTTTTCCAGTTTTTAAAATAACGTACTTTCCTGAATCAGAACTTGTGTCATTGTTCTATATATTTTATACTCGTGCGTATATAAACATTATTTGAAATTAAAAGTTTGTAAATTAGAATTTAATCATAATTTTTGCTTTTATGTTAAGATAATGAGATAATGGATATGATAATGGGATAGTGAGAAGGAGAATTTGAAAAGTTTTGAGCGAACAATTTACTTTGTATCTTAATTATTCAGTATCTCAGAAAAACGATAAGAATAAATTAATAATAACCAAAACGATTATTTCAATTTTAAAAGGATGACGACATTATTAAATAGTAAAGATTACACTAGATGACACCTCATAATCATATTCAGGAAGAAGTTGTAAAAGTATTTTTTTGGTTTGAGTCAAACATAAAATGATTTTGTTATCAAACAAAGTTGCATTTAATTTGGAGTAGGTCTATTGTGAGACGGTCTCATGAATCTTTATATGTGAGATTGATCAATCCAACCGATATTTACAATAAAAAGTAATATTCTTAGCATAAAAAGTAATATTTTTCATGGATGACACAAATAAGAGATCCGTCTCACAAAATACGACCCGTGAGACCGTCTCACACAAGTTTTTGTCTTTAATTTTTCATTTCTCGTCGGTGAGTATTTTCAAAATTAAACACATACAGTAAAAAACTCAAACGTAAAAGAAATAATACGTAATATTCATTAAAATAGTACTCATCAAGTTGTGTCGGTAAACTAAGGGTAAAAAAGAAAGTACAATAACAAGAATTTACTATCAAATAATAAGAGAGACGGCAATCCAAGAAATATTCACGTATCCACCGAACTAATAGGTCTCTTATGAGACGAGTTAGTTTCGTTCATATTTACAATAATAAGTAATACTTTTAACATAAAAAGTAATATTTTTACTTGGGTGATCCAAATAAAAAATATGTCTTACAAAATTGACTTTTAAGACTGTCTCACAAAAAATTTTGTACATGACAACTTCACCATATAATTAGTATGATGTTTAACATCAATTGTTATCGCAAATGTTTTGTAATATTTAGATCAGTTTATTAATATCTGCATTAATATATATTTTAAATTAGTTAATCAGTTCTTTTACACAAAATCGAAAGAGATTTAAAGAATATCATTCATTGTATTCAACTTGACATCTACTTCCTGTAAACGAACAACTCTCCTAAGACTGAACAACATCGATTTGAAATATCCTCACACTATGATCATCTCCACAAGATGCAAGCTGCGAGCTCCTTGGATCGCCACTTTTCTCACCCATTTTCCACCTTAACCGACGAACTGCAGAAACATGACATATATATGGATCGAACCGAACAAAGACAGCAACATTTGGCACTTCTATACTTGCATTTTCAATCCTGGTGTTTGAGTAACTCCACAATTCTATGAGGCCATTTTCCATTCCCACAGCAAGAAGGCTGTGATTCCTTTGCCTGTCAATGCCCAGCCAAGATAAGGCGGTGACACTACTCTTGAATATTGGAAGAGTCGTGAGTAGCTTCACAGATGACTCTTCCTCCACTTGCCAGATCTTTACGGTCTTATCCCTTGAACCAGTGGCAAATTCATGACAATAAGGGTTCCAAGAGCACGCCCATATAATTCTTTTATGCGCTTCTTGATTGACTATAAGTTGATGTCTAATTTCATTAACTCCTGCATCATAAAAAAAATCTCAATGCTTTCATTACCTTCATTAAAAAAGGTACAATTCACTCTTTATAACGAACTATATTAAAAAAATAGCAAATGAAAGAAAATATAACATACCTGTGTGCTTTATTGAAAAAACAGAGAAATGACGATCCCTTGAGACAGCCAAGAGAAAATTGTCGTCATGAGAGAACTCCAGCTGTGTCACTGTTAAACTGTGAGAATGCAAGCGACCAACAGACTTCCAGGCACCGACTTGCCATAGCCATATTTCTGCCGCAGATGCAGATTGTGCCTGCAAGATTAAGAACTTGTTTACTCGTTGAACAATTATATGATTTGCACTTGTCAGGAATGCAAAATAGTTCTGTGAGCAATAAATTTTACTGCCAACAATTATAATAATGGCAGAATACAGAGGTTACAGAAATGTGTGTGTTCCTAAATGTATGGTATGACATATTTTGTGGTTTTACACCTCTCATGTTGGCATATAAAATTGGGATAAAATGGTAAAAAGTGAATCTCTCTCAGAAGTTCCATGAACCAAAAAAATTTCAGTGTTAATTTCACGGTTTTTGCTTTTGACAAAATATACTTGGCCAAAAGGGCATCAATTATTGAAAAGTCTAGGGAATTTTGTTCAAATTACTTGCAGTTCTTTAAAAAATTTATAGCTTCATAGTTCATACATCACACATCATTTTTGCCTTATCAGGGTGAAACAGAAAATGAACAAACTCCTAAAGACCGAACATTTATACACCAATGTAAAACATTAAACACCATATAAATGGGAAAACACACAATATACCTTACAGGATGAAGCAACTAGCTTCCCCTCGTGGTCACAACATAAAGAAAATAGTTCATTCCCATGACCATATAGCTTATGTGATTCCGGCCATAGTGTGTGCCATGCAAGCTGCTCCTCAATTGGTGGTTCTGTCAATTCCATTGGAACTGCTTCTGGAATAGTTTCAAGGGTATCAATGCCTTCAGTTCTATTTCTTTCTGTTGAATCAGGTGATGCTGTAGAAGGAGAAAGGTTTAATTGTGGGTGATTGAAAGTGATAAAAAGATTTTCTACATACTTTTTTCAACGTATTTTCATTTGTGTAAAAAGGTGATGATTCTATTCTAAACTAGGACTAGGAGAGACTAATAAAGTTTTAGTCTTCTCGGCACTTTCTTTCTACCATTCAGAATTCATTAGACAACACCAAGAAAAAATATTGAAAACAGAAATTATATTCATAAATACTTTATTGGTTACATCGGATAAGTAGCCACAGGAGACAACATAAATTCCAGATGTTATTTACACTCAATTCACCAGGTGATGTTGATCATGCAGTCACTAAGGAAATGGAAAAACCTAACAGGACATATAATACCATGCTACTATGCTTTTCTTAAGAAAAGCAGTTCAGAAATAAATCGTTAACATGTTATTATTGACCTGTATTGCTATTTCTAAATGACATAAAACTATTGCTTGTTTCACGCCAATTTATGAAGATTTTATTCTTTTGGTGTGATGACCATTAGTTGAACAAATTTTTCTTTGCAAAAACTCTAAGGCATATAGTGTGTGTTACTTTGGTCCAGAACTTATGCAAATTTCCATTGAAGGCGTGAAGCTAACTGAAAGAATCATATCATATGGGTAGCTGATAGAGAAAGGACAAGAAAAGTTGTCACAATAACAATCATAATAGAAAAAATTATCAAAAATTTAACCTGGTCAATAAAATGGCCTACATACTAATTTCAAAAAGTAAATAATAAAACAAAAAGGTATGGGGTTAAATTTCTATTCTAAGCACCAAGGAACAAATTTTTTGAAGGACAATAAAATGGCCTAGATACTAATTTCAAAAAGTATATGATAAAACAAAAAGGTATGGGGTTAAATTTCTATTCTAAGCACCAAGGAACAAATTTTTTGAGGGACAAACATCAGAACCCAACCGACTAAGGCATGGAAAGATGGCTTCAATGGAGTAAAACTGGAGTCATCAAGACAATCAATTTCAACTAATTTAACCTCGTGTTTTTGAATAAATGAATGCCTATAGTATCTTAGTAACAAAATCAAAATACTTTAGACAGCCAACTCACCTTGGACATATATAGGCTTCTGAGAGAGCCCTAGAGCAGACATATTTGCACCTAGAATTTGCATATTTACAGGAACATTTTCATTGAAACTCGATTGTTGTGGACTTGAGTGATTCAATGTCTTCAGAAACGACAGAGGAGCTTCAAACACTCTGGAAACTTTCTCATCAGCTCCACTCACAAAACGATGGTTCCCCTTTCCTCTAATTAATGTGACACAATTAATATCATGACCATGGACTTGAGGTCTTCCAATTTCATGCCAAGTCTCTCTATCTTCTAGAGAAGATTCCTTACACCATGGAGAAAATATTCGAGTAGTCTGCAAAACAACATGGAAGAGCAATTCATTATTTCATATTATAAATGTAAGGACATTAGAATTAAGCATGCGAGATTTTATTCATAATATCTTCCAAATCACAAACACAGAGTTAGTGTAATATTAATCTGCCAGATCCATATTCTTGTCAAGAAACCAGAACAGATAAAAATTCTTCCTGAGGCAATACTCCTTATAAGAATTGAATTTCATTAGTTTCTTACCTGATCGTGACTAACAGACAACAGATATTCCCCACCTCTAGCCCATGAAAGGTCTGAAACTGCTGAAAAGTGTCCAGAAGGAACTTTTTGTGGTTTCCAATCAGCAAAACTAGTTCCAATATTTTTCCAGAGATGAAAAGATCCGCCATAACCATTAGCTAAAATCGAGTCCCCTGTTGGGCTCCAATGACCACCATAAAAACCCAAAGCAGAATGACTTAACTCCCCCACAGTAACCACATTCATCCATATACATGTAGTCTTTTCAGGTTGCCATACCATCATTGTCTTGTCCATGGACGCAGACAAAATGCTAAGAGGTTGATAACATTCAACGCCATCAACAGATGAGCTTTGAGGAGGTTGCCATTCCACAGAATACACCCAGTCCTCATGTCCAATAAGGAGGGATTCAAGAGATATTTGGTAGGAGGATGAACCTGCTGAAAATATCGGACCCTTGATATAAGAAGCCAAGCTGCTGATTTCTTTATTGCCAAGAGAGTCACGTAAAGCCATCTTCCATATGCGTATCCCTTTGTCCTGAGATGAACTAGCTAGAAGAAGACTAGATGTTTCACCGCTAGCATAGAGAGGTAGAGAGAAATCCAAACTACGGATCCAATCAGTGTGCCCTTTCAGTTCACAAGAATGAATGAACTGCAACAAATGACCATAGACAAGTTCATTTTGGAAAAAAAAAAAAAACTTAATTGCAATAGAACAGAAACGAAGAATGGGTTCAACCACACACTTTTCCTGTCCTTTCACCACTATAGATATGAATCTTGTTATCCAACCCGCCCATTGCTAGAGCTAGATAATGACTGTTTCCAGGAAACTCCATGAGCGAAAGAGCGACCATAGGTTTTTGACCAACAGTTATGGAGTCTAAACAAGATAGTCTGCAGTCACCTGAGAAATTTCAGATGAACAGCTATTAGAATCACTGAATTTAGGACGTTAGGTCCAAATTACATCTAATAAACTGAATACATGTATTAATGAGGTAAACTATGGTACATTTACCATCGTCTATAATACATGAATTTGTGAGAGACAAACTGACAACCTATTGTGGAACGCCAAATATTACAGTTGAAAACAACGAATAGCAAGTAATATAACTTGATTCAATCAGCAACCACACCAAGATAAAGAACGAGGATATAAGGTATCAATATTTCAAATGAAATACAGTATGATAGTTAGGATACGCCTTTCATAATTCTATATCTGACAGCATATACTTTTTGCAAACAACTCCAATTTCTGCATTACGCACTACCATCCTAAAACGAGTCAAACATATCATGATACCCTTTAGGCTTTTACATGATGTTCATTATTTAAGTAACAATGTGAGAGGCCATCGCTGCATAGTTGTGGTGATTCAGAATTTACTTGGAAAAATAACTTGACAGTTAAAACATTTAAAGACAAAAAATAAAAATATTTAGAGAGTAATAAAGAGTGAATGGACTGTAAAAAGAAATAGATATTTGACAATTTGAACCATCAAGAGCAAAATATTAACTCACGATACGAAAGTAGAATTTAATATCAATGACCGAATAAAGAAAACTGAAAGAGCGTAATTATACTTAATATAATCCAAGTAACTCACCTGCTGAGCTAGATGGAAAGATTACTTCCCACACCTTCACCGTACCATCAGAAGATGTGGATGCAAATAGAGCATCTGAATGAGACACCATAATTGCTGAAAAGCATGTAACACCATTTTTATGTGCTTCTGGTACTTGGAAGACATTCCTCCACTGCAAACGAAGTTGGCTATTGGCTTAGAGGATATAACAGGAGCAAAGTATGGTAATGATCATTTATGCCCCCAAATATAAATGAAAATATGAATAATAAGCAAAATGAGGTAAGAAAGCAGATTAATCGAAAGAAATAGATAATTTATAGACTTTGGGGTTTGTAAGCATGTTGAGGAGTGTCATTGGCTTACATATGTTGAGAATTACCCCAAAATCAAAATACAGAAGCATAAAACAATGTATCCCATTGAAGCAGATGTTGAATGACTTGATTGCTGAACTTTACAATTTAAAGTTCAATGCTGGACACATATTCAGTCCATACAAATATCATCAGCCAAGATAAAGCTGGTTCTTAATCTCATATAATTCCAATTAAGATGGTCACCCTACCTGTTTCGTTAAATGTTCATTATTTTAGACTTTTAGTCCGTTGCTCTCTATACTACCTTCCAAGTAAAATATATAATTTAAACCTTAAAAAAAGGTCATCTCACACCATTTTGTTCCGTTTTTCCTTGAACTATGAATTATAAATCTGAGGAACTGATCCTGTATAGCCTGAATACTCATTCTAGTCCTGACATCACTTCTTCAGAAGCTGTGATGGGTAGAAAGTTCAACACCCTCCAATTGGAAGCCATATTCTAAGTGTTAACATTCCAAGAGTCCGCCTAGAAAGTAACTTCATGCAAATAGGAAATATCTCTCAACTTTGAGCTGCTGATCTATAGCACAATATTGCATCATCCATTAGAATGCTCAATAAACTTAAGCGACATAGTCTCTAGACATAAAAGGCCCCTCTTTAGATGCTAGACTGCTAATTTCAAGGCATTTGTGCATTCATGAATGACTGTCACCTCCTTCATCAAGTTCATCTACATTGGAGAATGCTTTAATTAATGGAGAAGAAATCCATATGAATACCTTCCCACTAACGCCTTAATGGAAGAAAGGAAATTTCAACTTCTACCACCACTCAGTAGTACATTCTCTCAGTCTTTCTTCCTTCCAAGAAAGTCCCCATAATCTGGAATATCTATCCTTCAGGAGACATGAATCAACATGAGAACTTCTTTGGCAACACTATCCATAAAACCCTAGATAGCAACCAACACATTCTAGCCTCTGGAATCTGTTGAATATAAATGCAATCCCTCTCACGAAGAACCACTGATCAGTCTGCAAGTTTATACCAAAACCGTCCATGGTCTACAGAAAATTCGTAAAAAGCCATAAATCATGAAATCGAAAAAAAATTAGCATAAGATTGACAAAAGAATTTTCAAATACAATCCAACTTAAATAAGCACTTCATTTTCTCTTAGCACACTAGCATGATATACTGTCACAGAAACAAAAAGGAGAAAGATTTAAAAATTACCTTCTTATCTACAAGAGAAAGCTCCCACAAAATAATAACTCCATCCACATCTCCCGATAGCAGATAATGCCTTTCCAAATGCTTAGCTGCAAACCGACACGTTCACCACATAAACCATATAACCATGAGTAACAAAAAAAATTGAATCACTCAAAATCTTATAAATATTACAGCATGACGTTAAGCTTGAAATGAAGGCATGTAATAGCAAGAAGCATAGTAAATAGAAGTTTCCAAAATTCCCAATTTTCATTTACAACTTTCTATTCTTAGGTTTAGGAATAAACTTTAGATTGTTTTTCATTTTGGTTAATGTCTATCTGGATTTGTCCACTGTCCAGTGTTCATTTTGTCGTACAAGTTTTTTCCAATTAGTTTCAGTGGAAATGTGCAACAAATTGTTCATTTATGAACAGGCAGCGTTAGGAGTGGTAAAAGGAGATAAGTTTGCTGCCACTAATTTCCAGCTTCCTCTCTACTTCTTCCTCAGCAGCATTCTATTATAGTGTCATTGTCCATCTTGATGCACTATTGTTTTTCCACTTTACTTTAAGCCATTATTGTTCATTCTATTCTTCCAATTGTATATTTGTGACTGTGAAAAGCACCACTAGGAGTAATTAAAGAGATGAGTGTGAGCAAAATCGCAGCTTTCTTCTGTGTTTCTTCCACTGAGCTCTACTTTTCAGGAGGTCAAGTTCCTCTATCATCTACTTCTATGTGAAATCTGAGTAGGTATGAACGCAGCATTAACATATGAGCAACCACGAAGCAGATGCCACAGAAAGTTCAAAACTTTAATATATGACACAATTTCCAACTATAAACCATTTGCATCCGGCATCCCACTTCATTAAAATCTTAAGACATATGATCGTTAAAAAGAAAAAAGAAATCGCCAGTAAAACAATATTTAAAACTGTTAACATATTGACCAATAAATACTAAACCCGCATACTGAAATTAAAAGAACAAGAACCTGCGTCATAAACACAAATAAAGTTCGATTCTTTAACAGATTACACAAAATAATGAACAAATTTCTGAATCCCAATATATTCTACGAAAATACTACAAAAGCACACGACTAATCAAAAGAAGTATATCAAGCAGAAATAAGGTTAAATATGGCACCTTTGAATGAAAACTTGTTGCTAGGCAGCCAGTGGGTACAGTTTACAAATGCCGTGTGGCCCGGAAGAGTGGCCAAAATTTGAGCACTCTATTAAAAAAAAAACCCAGAACAAATTAAACAAACCAGCATTCGGTAATGGGTATTCAATAATATTCACATATCAAGACAAAAGTTTAAACCTTGGGACAAAAAATGGCAACAGCGTTTTGAGCACCACAAGAGACCAAATCACAGGCACCCCATGAGACGTTGTTAACTATTCTGTTGCAACCAGCTCCAATAAATACTTTGTTCACTCCAACTTGCCTTGAGTCACCGTCGGAAGCCATCTGCGATGCTTCTTGTGGATTTCCAACGACGGAGGGAGAGGCTTCAAGAGGGTGGCGGGGTATTAGAGTGGGCTTGTTTTTGCAACTCCTTTGAAATGGGCCGGTAGTTTTCCATCACAGTTTAAGACAAGATTTTTACGAGTATGTATTTTACTGAAATATCAAAAATAAAACTCAAATTTGCAATCTCTGATTATTAATAAAAAAATTAATACTCAAATTTACAAAACATTCTTATTTTTGTTTAACAAAAAAACATCTTATCTATCCACCATATTTTAATAAAATATTTTTATTTTATCTATATTTAAACTTTTAAATTTAATAATCATATTACTCATAACATAAAAAATTATTATAAAATTTTAAATTTTAATATAATCTATATTGAATTTTTTAAATATATATACACACAACGTGGAAATGACATTAGTTAAAGTTAAAACCCGTATAGTCACTAACTTTTGGTATGTTTATAAACTTTTGTATAATTTCAATATTTACTTATTATATTATTAAATTTAAAATACTTAAAGTAAAAAATTTTAGTGTCGTAATTTGTTTTTCATAAACCAAAACTTTTTTTCCTCAAATTACAAAACATTCTATTTTTTATTTAATAAAAATGTAATTAACCTATTTTAAAAAAATATATCTTATATATCTATTATACCCTAATAAAAAAAATTATTTGTGTCTTTATTTTGAAATTTTAAATTAAATATTCATATCACTCGTAACATAAAAAATTATTATAAAATTTTACATTTTAGCATTATATCTCGAATTCACAAAAAAAATTATTTTACCCAAAAAATTTAATATATATGCAACCTTCGCGTGCGAATGAGCAGTAGTTAAAGTTAAAATAGTTCAAGTTTGTATGAGAGTTGGTTCAAGAAATTCGAAATTTCAACCAAATAAATACATGAATTTTGAAAATTTGTGAACATGTATCAAAATATATATTTCAAGATAAAATATGTGCAAGATAAGTCTATTGTAATCATCATATATCTACAACTCATTCGGATCAAGATATTTTGAAATTTGAAGACACGAATCTATCTCGATATCATCTACAACTATAAATAGAACATATTGCCATTCAAAAAATAATACCATTTTTCACCTCATATTTTCGAAAATTAGGACTATAGCAGTAGGCTGAATGCTGCAGAATTTCTCTTGAAGAAGCACAAGATTCCGAGATTGAGATAAGAAGAATTTTCGAGAAATCACCTTTGCACTCCACGTTTTTTTAAAATTACTGTAAGTGAGCTTATATTTTAAAATATATGTGTATGGGTTTTGAAAATTTGGTCGGCATGTCATATTCCTTCAGTTTGATACATGAATTGCTTAGTTTCCTAAACAATGTGATTATTATTGTTTCACGGCCTCACCTTAGATGATTAAAAACTAAGGGTCCGAAAAATATGAATTTAATTTTCACTTGATTGTCATTTGTCATGTTCTCTTTCGATTTGTATTTGGCATGCTTATACTTCAAATAAAATTAATGTATATGTATTTATTATTTGTTGTGATCAATCGATCCCAATTTGCTGAATGTTTTTCTAAATACTCACCTCTTATTCTTCTTCTCGGATAAAAACAGTGATCAATTAGAAGAAGATGAGTAAAATATGTTTTGGGACTGATGAAGAAGATTTGAAATCTATAATCTTATTTTAGTCATGTTATTATCGTTTTTATTAAAGTTGTAAAAACGTTTCTCCAATGTTTTTCTTCATCTTTTTGGGAATTTTCATCATACAAGTTTATTTTGAACTATTTATAAAATAGATTGGTTTAGTTTAGATTCTAATACGAGACTTAGGTTGTTAAACAACATTGAATGTCTCACACTTTGGTCTCGGGATGTGATGGTAACTAATTTTTGGTATTTTCATAAAAGTTTGTATAATTTCAAAAGTATCATCTATCCACTTAATTTCATATTTCACTTATAATTTTTCTCCTATTATTTCAATTTCTTGAATTAAGGTTCATTTTAGTTTTTTAATAATACTGTTTTATTATCTATTTTTTCTACAAATCACACCCCAGTGCCATACTCCAACAGTTTGTGCTATTGATAAAGTTAAAACCTTTGAGTAACTCATTTGTGGTATAACCATTAAGTTTTTTTTTATAATTCTAAAAATATAATTTAATTTCTTTCCATATTTTTTCTTTCATACCATTTCGATTTCTATTTCGATTTCAATTTCAAATATTTATAATTTTCAATTAAATTGTTTTTTTTTTTTTATTGAAAACACTATTTATAACTTCGGTTTTTTTTTTCGTGGACCATATACATAATATGTGTAACAACTATTATCTCTTTATATACAATTCTTTCTGATATCATTTTTCTTTCAAGTCTTTATTTTGCAAAGAGAGACGGTGACTTAGAAATCGACAAGAAAGAACATTCTCTGAAAGCACTTCCTGAAGAACTGCATTTCTGGAAAGGAGAAGATGTCGTTTGTCTGTGATACCCCGCAATGCAATTCCAATTTCCACCAATTCCACATCAGAATTAGTAGTATATTTTGAATAAGAAAGGATATCAATGTATGAATTCGAAAAATCTTCATTTGTATAATAAAAATCTAGCACTCTCGACTAGACTAATAAAATGTCAAATTAGATGATTTAGAAGTTGAAGCTTGTCGAGTAAATAGTTAGATGTAACGATGATCATACTCACATTATGTGTCACAACCCGCTATTTTATATGAAAACAGTTATGGTGTGGATATTTGAAACATATCCAAAAATCCAACACACCACGTGGCGTTCATGCTGTGGTGATGTAAATGGACAGCGTAAAAAAATTCCATTACAATTCAAAGAGAGAAACCCAAAAAATCAAATCCTTATATATATTTATATATTCTTTTAAAAAAAAAAAAAAGAGTGAGAATTTTTCAAATATGGTAATCACGCAATCTAGTATTAACCCGGTGATTCACATCGCTGCGGCCACTCTCCGCCGTGACCATCGCCTCCACTTCCACTTCTTACAGAGCCACCGTATCCTCTTCCCCCGTCCAGCTACCTTTCGCCATCTGGTAATCGACGATTTCAAAATCAGAGCTTTCTCAACAGATGAGGCAGAACCTCACATAGCTGCGGAAGCAGCGAAGAAGCTTCCTGATAAGCCACCGATATGCACCGCCGACGAGCTTCACTACGTTTCGGTTGACAATTCCGAATGGAGCCTCGCGCTTTGGCGCTACAACCCCTCGCCTGAGGTATTGTTTCCCACCTCTTTTTATGTGTAGACGCGCAAAAATGTATGCTTGTACAATTTTGCATCTCGTTATCCTCCTGATTAAATATATATTGGTCTTTTGTTCTGCAAATTTCAAATCTTGCTAAGTTACATCCATATTTCAGATTTGTATGGACGCCATTGATAAAATAAAGAGTATTTATCCTGTCAAAATCTATGCATCTTCACATTGTAGGGTTTTTTTAAAATTAATTTTTTTAAAAAATTTAATTTAAAAAGTAAGGTAGATGGTTTATTTTTGTAAAATTAATGCAAAATGCTATCATCGTGCAGCTGCCGGCTGCCTGAGCGGCGGATGCTGCTTTATATATATATATACATATATATATATATATATNTAATCCGATAGGTATTGGGATGTAGATGAAATTCAATACCTGATGGGTATGGGGATGAGTATGGAGATGAATTTAATAAATGGGTATGGGGATGGAGGTATGAAATCCGACCCATACCCTACCCATTACCATCCCTAGTAGCTGCAGATGGCTGCTTGCAGCGTCTGCTGCTATCTTTAATCTTGCAAAACTTCACCATTTACTTTATTTTTGATTTTTTTTAAAAAATAATTTTTTTAAAAATTATTGTAGCTCGAAAGTCGCCATTTTTGGAAAACTATAATGAATTTGTTGATGTGTGTTTTTTTATTCTTTTTCGGAGGATAGGCTCCACGAAGAAAACATCCCCTACTACTGCTGTCTGGCGTAGGAACAAACGCCATTGGATATGATCTCTCTGATGGAGTTAGTTTACTTCTCTCTCTCTCCGGATCTGCCTAGTATGCTTGTCATCTCTGGAACAATGTGGATTCTCTTGTTTGATAAACGTGACCTCTCTGTGGGCATAAATTTCGTACTAGTTATGCCATTATTTGTAGGAAGATGTTGATTTCATGGGTCATATGCTTAGTTTGGAGTTGGTCACAATTTTAAGCTACGAGCCAGTTACCAAAGATAGATTTGGTTCTGTACTTGATATAGTGAGAAGTTTCTTGAAATGCTAGGAGCTCCTCGATGGAAAAAGTTTCCATCTGCACGAAATGCTAAAACTCAAATGTTGCGCCATTGGTCGTGTAATACATTGAAACCTAGTTGATTAGTTAATGCAACCTAGCATCAGAACGAGTACCATTTTTTGTAATTCTTATTGACTAGAGTGGGATAGTAATTCATGGTTACCTGCTATATCTTTCAATCATGCAAAAAGGGTAATAAGTAATATGCAAAATTAATTATTTTTGTTTTTTGTCACAATGAATCGCTCTGCAGTCTTCATTTGCCCGTTATATGTGTGGGTACGGATTTGATACCTGGATTCTAGAAGTTCGAGGAGCTGGGCTGAGTGCGCAACAGTCAGGTCTCAAGGATGTTGAGAAGTCAGCTGATGAGGTATCTGAAAAAATGGAAATTGCTGTAGAGAATGCGACCAATGGGGTTCCCCCTATGGAGCAGCAGTCTACCTTGGAGAAATCTGAGATAGCTGTGGTCGATAATGAACCGCCAGGGACTGCATTGGTAGTGGATGAATCTAGATTGGTGACAGAATTGACAGAAACTTTTATGCGACTATCAGAAAGGCTTTCTGGTTTTCTTAGCGAAACTCAGTCGAACATTATGTTTGCTAAATTGTTTGACCAGATATCAAAGCTATTAGAAGATTCCTTTATCTTCGAACGTTATATAGAAATAAGGGGGAAGTTTTTAAGTTTGCTAGAAACGAGGCAAAACTCTGGTATAACAGGTCAGATTAGGGACCTAAGTCAGAGACTAGTAGATATCGTGGAAGAAGGTCAGCGCTCTCTCTCACCTCAACTTTTTGATCTTCAAGAACGCCTAATGACTACTGTAGATGATTTCCAGAAACAGTTAGACCTGATTGTCAAATATGACTGGGACTTTGATCATTATCTGGAAGAAGATGTCCCTTCCGCGGTGAGGTGACATTCTCTATGGAGTAGCCATACTTATTGTTAACTTTTGTAGTTCTGTCGAAAACATAAATTAATTCCTTCTTACCTTGTATATTTTATATTATATTGTTTTTTATTGATATTGATAGTGCCAATCATTTACCTTTACAATGTCTTCTAGATGGAATACATAAGGTCCCAGAGCAAACCGGAGGATGGTCGAATACTTACTATCGGGCACTCCATGGGGGGTATCTTGTTATATGCCTTGTTATCACGATACAGTGAGTCGATTCCTATTATACTCCGTAACTGCTTTATTGATTATTCTTCTTGTCACCACATAAATTATTAATCATTTTGCTGAGACAGAGTAATTTTTTGCTGACATGTTGCTTGATGTAGGATATTTACCGGGAAGTTTCTTTGCTTTGTTTTATTTTTCAAATCTGCTGAATCCTAACGTATACGGGTTAGGTCTAAATGTGTGTGCTCCGGATTGGTGGGCTATTGTTATCTATGTATTAGTAATATGGTCGGTCTTCAGATTTTTGTCTTTGTTATTCTTTTTTTTCTTTTTTTGTTTTTTTTGTTTTTTTTTTATCTCACACTAACCCACTGTGACTTGAATCCAAGACCCATATCTTGGAACACCATCAGCTCTACCATCGAGCTGTTGGTTGGTCATGGATTGTTGCCTTTGGTTCGAGTTGTGAGCTACTTGCTTCTTTACCATTCAAAGAAATTAGAGAATATCCTGAGACGAAGGATTCACAGAAGAATTAGTTGACTGTCTCTTGAGGAATTTTTGACATAATTTTTTATATTTGTATGCAATCTGAATATCTCAAATAAACCTTGCAAAACTGCAAGAGAAACGAATAGTCAAGGTCATTTCTGGATTGTAAATGGCTTTTAGCGTCTCCCTTTTCTGTTCCAGGATAACTGTGTTCTGCAAATCATTCTCACATGTTTACGGCCCTTCATGTGAAACTGCTCAAAGTCTTTCTCACTGTGACGGAGTACTTTATGGATTTATGGTCATTTTATTTTCTTACTTATCCTTTAGCTCCTCAATATTCCTGCCTCTCTAGTTGTAGATTTTTTTTGTTTCATTCCATCAGAAAATGACTGATACATAATTTTTTTTTTCTTTTAGCATGTTGCTGATGTATTTTTTTTTTACCATAATTCCATTTCATCGATAGATGTCTTATGCTGTTTTGATGTGGCTAGAATTGTAGTTCGATATTTGACTGCCAAAGTATATATATCTTTGTAATATCTGTTATAGAAGTTTCATATTTGTCTTTTTTTTATCGTATGTTTTGATTGACGCATGAAATCTCTCTGTTCTCAAGCAGTTTTTTTCCTTCTTCTATGTACTCTTTCTTAAAGGTTCTCAAGGAGGAGATCCTGGAGTGGCAGCTGTTGTTACATTGGGATCATCACTTGACTACACGTCATCTAAATCATCACTCAAACTGCTCTTACCCCTTGTAAGTGGCATTTCTTACCTTTTGGTCTCCTATAGGTCAATGGCAAATTTTTATTTTCCTATGCAACATTGTATGTAATTCAAGTTTCTTTCCTTCAGGCTGATCCTGCTCAAGCTCTCAATGTGCCGATTGTTCCCCTAGGAGCATTGCTATCTGCAGCTTACCCTCTTTCTTCCCAGCCACCTTATGTCTTATCATGGCTGAATGACTTGATATCAGCACAGGATATGATGCACCCAGACCTTTTGAAGAAACTTGTTTTAAACAACTTTTGTAAGTTGAGACTTCTTCCCCTTTTGGGTATCTACTTGTCCTTAACTACAGATGGGTAGTGCATGAATTTTTACGATAAGCTTCAGTAAATGCCATGGCAATCTGGTATTGTTTTTTAAGAGAGTCTTACTTTATGTCAAGCTAACAAGTTATATGATAAGCGATAGCATGTCTCACCATTCCTATAATTCCCAGCTGCAATCTGATTATTTTGTGAGCAATATCTATTAATTAGTCCGTTTAGAGTGTTTTAATGAAAAGAAAAGCTAGGGGTATTAGTCCATTCTTGATACAGTAGTCATCTTTGTTTAATGCATCTTGTGAGGAATAGAAATGTCTATTCATTTTCTAGCTTCAAATTTCTTTAGTTTATCACATTATCAGCAGGTATGCATTGATATCTCTTATATGTTACGTATTCATTCTCTGACTAATGGAAACTTTACTTTTGGTAGGTACCATTCCTGGTAAACTGTTATTGCAGCTGGCTACAGCTTTACGAGAGGGGGGACTCCGGGACAGAAGCGGTAAATTTTTCTACAAGGATCATCTTCCTGAAAGCAATGTCCCTACCTTAGCTCTTGCGGGAGATCATGACCTGATTTGTCCACCAGAAGCTGTACATGGTTTGCTTTCTATTGCAGCTCAAAATAGTATCTGTAAGACAAACTTCCACAAATTTTTTATTCGTCTTCCAATTATGTCAATCAGAAACTGTGAAGCTCATTCCCGAGCATTTGGTCACCTATAAAGTATTTGGAGAGCCTGGTGGTCCACATTATGCCCATTACGACTTGGTGGGAGGACGGCTGGTATGAAAATTTTATCTGATGCCTTTTGAAATTTACTCATATTTATAATTCTCATCCTTGTTTTCGAACGCTCACTGATATCGCAGGCTGCAGAACAATTGTACCCTTGTATAATCGAATTTCTAACCCGTCACGACTCAGTTCAAGAACGTGAGGCATAATCTTGAGTTTAGCTTCAAGCGGCGAGGTTGCATCCATGGGATTATTTACCCCGAATTTTCTTATTATTTCCCTTTATCTTTGGGGCCAATAATTGATTATCGTATGACCAAGGTGAATGTACTGGTAAGATATTCTAATTTCTAGCACTCCATTTCGTTTATTAGTTATACAAAATATTGTCAGAATCATTTGATTGTATTCCTTCTAACAATTTCCTTTTTAATTTAGGGTGCCTATGAATGTTGTTTCTGCCCAAGGGATCCTTGACTTGAAAGTAACACACAAAAACTCATGTATTCGTTTACGTATCGTACCGGATTCGGACGTAAACTGTTACGTGTGTCTAGGCCCTTTTAACTGGCAGTTGTATTGAGCTCTGAGAAGACCGCGTAAATCATAAGTTTCGGTATATATGTTTTCTGACATTTGAATATAAACAACATTTGGTATCCATGTAAGTGTAAATTTTTGAGATTGTTGTTATGTTAAAGCTATGTCATGAGTGGAAGAACTAATGAGGCAACTTGTTCACCGAGATTGAGAAAAGGAGTATACCTCTTGTCTTGCAAGTCTCTTTTCTTGTCCTTTTTCTTTGCCTTTCAAATGTATTGAACATATTTGTTGTTGCCTGAGATTTTTGTTTTCCAAACGGTGAATGCCATGTGCTTTAACTGTGTTAACGCAAGCTCAACAGCACATTTTTAGGTGAGCCAACTAAAATTGTTAATATTGTGAGCTAACTCTGAGTTACAATTGGAAAAGCAACCATAATGGTCGTGCTATTCTTCTCTATATATGAGAAATTTTAAACTATCCTGAAATAATACAGAGCAGTTTGAAACGTCGCTGTTCTCAATAGTTGTGCTTGTAACTTGTCATTTTTCCAAAGTTCCAATTCTCAAGGAGTGGAAGTATGATGGTTGAGCGTTATTAATGTGATGAAATATAAAGAGGTTCATGCATCGACCAACAACGTCTTTATATGAAAACATTTCTCATGTCCACGACAAACATCACAGACTAGCATGGCCTGCGGTTCTAAAGAATGTTCTGAAAAATAAGGATATTTGTGGCAACATATGGTTGCAAGAATCACTTTTGGTGCAATCACTCGAGCCCATACCTTGTCCTTGTGTTCCTTTGCCGCCCCATGTTAAAATATATCTCTTCACATGTTAAAAATGGCAGAATTCATAACCGCCATTCAAAATTTCCAATGAAAGATAACGGGATAAAGTCATTCTTGTCTCCTTTGTCCCCTCGTCCTCTCACCATTTTTTATCCCAACTTCAATTCTGCCTCTGGGTTTCAAATATTGGACTCAGAATATGCGTGTATCTATAGTTGTATGGACTATGAATGTAGTGCGTATATTTCATAACAAAGTTGATATATTTGCTTGTTATTGCAGTTTAAATGGATTCAAATGTGTCAAGCTATATTCTTCCCACAGCATATTGTGTAAGCAAAGAGGATTCTAAGCTCATTGATTTGGGGCTCAGTCTGGGAGCATTGCAGCCAGATGCTGGCCTTGTGCTCATGATAACACCATTCATTTTCTTCAACATAATCATCTTTATACAGTTTATGTAAACATGAGTCTCGATGTAACGGGAGATGCATGAATCTATTAGATGTGATAACTGCCTTGAAATTTTGCTGTTATAATCAGAATCCACCTGTATTAACTCCTGAAAGATAGATATTAAGTATATAATTTGTTCAATTTTACATCTCACACTAAGAACTTTGAGTTATCATCATAATGTGATATGCCGAAGTATCTCCAAACCCAAATACGTATCTTATGGGAATTTGAACTCTGATAGTACCATCTGGGTTAAAAATACTAGTTGTCTCAGAATTCTTGAAATTCAGCTCTCGGTTCCGAAAATCAGACATGCGATGTATGTGCACATGAATTACTTGGTCTAATCTTATAAATACATTGCCATCATTTTTTAACATTCGACGTGAGATTGGGACCTACTTTATGTTTCTTGGCCCGTATACATCAACACTTACATTTATATTGTGGTAGAAGTACCTGCATTGCAACATCTGTTGGTCCCACGTGCGGTAATTTGAGATAATAAAACTCGAAAATAAAGAATAAACTGGACACCGAGATTTACGTGGAAAACCCCTAAAAATTATTAGGGTAAAAACCACGAGCAAGATGAAAAGAATTTCCACTATAATATTTTGTAGTGTACAACTCACTCACTGTGTTTCCAAAGAGAACACACACTCTCTTAATACAGGAGAACAAACACCTCACAAATATTATAGAATGTTATAAAGATGAGAGAAAACTCGAAGAAGGGATTGAGAATGAGATACACCAACTGATGAAGGAATGCATCTATTTATAGATGCAATTCCTTATCTGAACGTAACCTTCCGTTTCAAAATTTGATTAGGCCATTTTGACAATTGTTTTGCCAACCTCCACGTTTTTCAAAACATGCAAAATGTGTTGTCCCCACCTCATTTAATTTTTTTTGCCGACATTTCTCTCACTTGGAGATTTGATTGAGAATCAAACATATCTTCACACATCCTTTCAATCTTGCCATTCTCTGTTGCTTACGTTTCTGCTAGGCCACTTGAGAATCTACACTACTCAAACTTATCAGTGTTCACTGACTTGGTCAAAAAATCAGCTATGTTATCCTTTGTATGAATCTTCTGCATATCCACGCTTCTTTCCTCTGCTACTTCTCTCACAAAGTGAAATTGAACTCCAATGTGTTTCGTCCTGGAATGAAAGGCTGGATTCCTTGCAATGTGCAAGGCACTCTGACTATCACAAAACAAAGGAACATGCTCTTGTTTGTGCCCGATCTCCTCCAATAACCTTTTAATCCATATTGCCTCCTTGCAAGCTTGAGTAGCTGCCATGTATTCTGCCTCTGTTGTAGATAACGCCACAACTGTCAGTATTTTTGAAACCCAGCTTACTGCTCCCCCTACAATTGTAAACACATAACCAGTAGTAGATTTCCTCTTATCAGGATCATCTGCATAATCTGAATCGACATAGCCCCTGAGTGTAAAATCCGATCCTCCATAACATAATGCAGCATTCGAGGTACCCTTAATGTATCTAAAGATCTTCTTAACAGTGCTCCAATGCTCTCGTCCAGGATTCACCATATACCGACTAACTGCTCGCACTGCTTGAGCAATGTCTGATCTTGTACAGATCATGTTGAACATCAAACTTCCCACTCCGATGCATATGGTACTCGAGACATCTCAATCCGTTCTGTTTCACTGCTAGGACACATCTCGGAGGATAACTTGAAGTTAACAGGAAGAGGGGTCGAAATTGGCTTACTATCTTGCATGTTGAAGCGTTACAAGACTTTCTTCAAATACTTTTTCTGGGAAAACCAAATCTTTCTGTTACTTCTATCTCGGTGAACTTGCATCCCTAGAATCTTGTTTGCTGGTCCCAAGTCCTTCATATCAAATTCCCTAGCCAACTCTGCCTTCAATCCTTGGACTTGATCTTTGTTGGAGTCTGTTACCAACATGTCGTCCACATACAACAGCAAAATGATATAATCATCACCAGACCTCTTGAAATACGTACAAAGGTCTGCACTCAATCTGTTGTATCCAAGGCTCATTATATAGGAATCAAATCTCTTGTACCAACACCTCGGCGTCTGTTTGAGACCGTACAGAGATTTGTTCAACCTGTAAACCAAGTTCTCTTTGCCTTTTTCCGCAAAACCTTCTGGCTGGAGCATATAGATTTCTTCTTCAAGATCTCCATGAAGAAACGCCGTTTTCACATCTAGCTATTCTAGATGTAGGTCAAATATCGCACACAATGCCAACACTACTCTGAATTTTGTAAGCCGAACCACAGGAGAAAATATCTCATTGAAGTCAATGCTTTCTTTCTGAGTATACCCTTTTACCACCAACCTAGCACGATACCGCTCCACTTGGTTATTGCTATCACACTTGATCTTATAGACCCATCTGTTTCCAATGGATTTCCTTCATCGTGGTAGTGTAACAAGATCCCAAGTTTTATTCCTGTCTAATGCCTCCAACTCTTCTTGCATTGCTATCATCCACAAGGATACATCCGAGCTTTGAGTAGCCTCGTGGATATGCGCGAGGTCCTCTGTCCTCGCGATAAGCCCAATCTCGCGCATATGCGCGAGGTCCTCTGTCCTCGCGATAAGCCCCTCGCGCATGTGCGCGCCTCTTCTCGCGCATGTGCGCGTAAACCACTACCCGACATTCTTGTACATGCATTGCTATTCCATTTTCAATTCGATGCCTTTTAAATTAGCTCTCAACTTGATCTGACTATCATCACATCAATTTATCGATAATTAATCTCAAATTACCGTAATAAAATCTCAGGCATTACAGTTTCAATATTTGATTAGGCCATTTTGACAATTGTTTTGCCAACATCCACGTTTTTCAAAACATGCAAAATGTGTTGTCCCCACCTAACTTAATTTTTGCCGACAACATCCAGGAATTATTTTTTGGAGGAACTCGTGCAATTCAATAGATTGATTGATAGACTTACTTTATTTACAAAATCATTATCTGGGTTTTTCTTAAATCTACTTGTGCTAAAATAACGATTCAATGCCACTTCCCTCGTGTTTTTAATTGCAGAAAACTATGATCAAATCTTGGTAGATTGGCACCAGCTGCGCCGCACCCACATATGAAACGGGCTAACGATTTGAACACGCACATGATCATGAAAGAAAATCTCAACGAAGAATCATCGGAGAGAACTCAAAACAAACAATGTTGGACTTCTTATGTGAAAGTCAGCATGGATGGTGTCATTGTAGGAAGAAAAGTGTGCGTTATTGGTCATATGGATTATTTGAGTCTTGCACTTCAACTAGAAGACATGTTTGGTATGTTCTTAATTTATGGCAATACTGATAATTACTTCCACTAAACTAATGAAAGAGTTGTAATGTGAATGTTTATTAGGAAAATATACGATGTCTGTTTTGAGACTGTTCGAAGTTGGGTCACAATTCTCCTTATTTTACAAGGATATTGATGAGCAATGGAGGACTATTTGTCGGCAAAGAAGTCAACAAAAGAGCTGATAACATTTAATGTGAAAGTTGGCACACATTTTAAATGATTGTCAAAATAGTCGAAAATAGTTTTGAAACGGAATGATACGTTCAGACGGAACACGTTTTATACGCGGTTTCACACCTCGAAATTCTACTATAAATATGTCCCTCATTCCTTCATTTCAAGTCATCTCTTCTTCGAGTTTTCTCTCATTCGATAGCATTTGAGTGTTTAGTTCTATAATATTATTTGTTAGGTGTTTGTTATCCTGTATTAAGAGAGTGCGTATTCTTTTTGGAAACACAGTGAGTGGTTGTAAATCGTAAAATATTATAGTGGAATTCTTTTCATCTTGTCCGTGGTTTTTA
>NW_027360449.1:0-375 GCF_012295235.1 Primulina huaijiensis
GAAATAAAAATTAAAAAGATAAATAAAAACAAAAAATAAAAATAAAAGTAAACTTACAGAATTGTAATCAGAAGAAGCAAACTTGATTGAATAAGTGGAAGCTTTTATTAAGAAGGGTTGTTTACAAGAGAAGACTAGAGGGGAGCAAACTCGACCGTATTCTCCTAAAAACACAGACCTAACCTATATATAGATGAAAGTGCCGGACATGAACCCCGTATTTCAAACTAAAAATATAAACAGTAAATTGCTTTATTAAAGCAAACAGTAACATTGTTACAAAAGTCAAAAAGTAAATAGTGAGATTCCACCAACTTGTGCTATTCCACTGGTTGTCGTGATATACCACTTGCATAGAATATTAAAGATGTCCTA
>NW_027360450.1:0-2250 GCF_012295235.1 Primulina huaijiensis
TGTGCAGACTCCACCATTGATAGAATAACAAGAACAAGACTCAACGCAAGAATCCAATTAATTGAACTTGACTTGGCCATGGAAATTCTTTTTTCTCTCTTTTTTGTATACTAAATCTGTGGGATTTTTTTTAACTGTGGGTTCTTAATTAAGATGACTTGCACCTACTTAATTTATAGTACAAATTATATTGGAATTATCAGATATCTTACGTTATCTTTGCCGGATTAGGGCCAGCTTTCACATGATTAAATTCCAATTTTACATTATTTTTTTGCTAATTATAACAATAAATCGGTCGAAGAAGACAAAAATATTGGAATGTTGCTCACAATGCATGTTGCATACTCATATGTATGACTTGAAATTTTTATCAATCTATAAATAACAGACAAAAACTTGTGTGAGACGGTCTTATTGGTCGTCTTTTGTGAGACGTGTCTCTTATTTGGGTCATACATGAAAAAGTATTACTTTTTATGCTAAGATTATTATGTTTTATTGTGAATATCGGTAGGGTTGACCCGTCTCACAGATAAAGACTCGTGAGACCGTCTCATTAGAGATCTACTCTAACTAACATATCTTAATATATTTTGTAATCTTTATAAATATTTTTTAAATTTTAATATATGTACACGTATTGCGTACAACGTGCCAATGAGGACTAGTATAAATAAAACATGAAACAAAGATGAACATATAAATTGTATATATATAACGTTTGGGTAAAAAAAATTGAATACCAATTAAGGTGAAACTTGGGATAAAATATATTCGGACAATAATTGCTTGGTTTTATTTATTGAATTAGATGTATACATACATATTGGTATCCAAGTTGACCAAAATAAATTCGAGTTTTATTCAAAAAGAAACTAAATATTTTCATAATTATAAAACATAATCATTATCGATTAAATTATAATAGAAAAAGACAATTAAATAGTCAGAAGTGAGCTTATGAAAACTTTTCATAATGCAGTCTCAAATACTACATTATTATATAGAGTTGTTTGTATCGAACTTCCCAACGAAATATCGAAAATGCATATTTTTTCTCTATGAAAATTAAATAAACCTCTTAGACCTTATCTTTAATTTATAAAAGTTAAACGAACATCCCTCACATCAGCTAAAAATCTTGTGAGCTAAAATATTTTTATAATATTTCATAGATAAATGATCAAAATGACCAGCATACAAAAAAGTTAAAAAGAAAACTCAGTTTGCTATTAGTCATAATTCAGGTTGGTTGGACTAGTTAGGATGTTATATATAATAATCGGACGCTACGGGTTATTGTATCCGTGTCATCAAACTCGATCTTGCACCATCCGATTACGTAAATTACATTCGAAATAGTCTGATCGGCCTGAAAGATGACTTACAGAAAATTCAATTTTCTTTCTAACTATTCTGCATATGGTCATTTTGATAATTGATCTATGATATGTAATCAAAATACTAATCAAAATACTTTCAACTCGCCAAATTTCCAGCTAGTGGATGAGTTGTTATTGCAACTTTTATAAAAAAAAATGTTAAAGTATAAAATGCCTATTTAACTTACACAGAAGAGACATGTAAATTTTCGATATTCCGCAGGAGTTTTGGTGGAAAAAACTCTCATCATATACTTAATTTTCTTGGTAATTAACGATTGTATAACCTAATTTGTTTTTGGTTATCTTTCCAATTTTTTTTCTCTTAATACCTTTACAGAGTAAACGATACTCAACACGAATGAATAAATAACAAGAACAAGGCTAAACACAAGGATCCACTTGATAAAACTTGACAGGGCCATGAAAAATTCTTTTTCTTTTGATATACTAAATATGTATTATATATTTATTTGATGGATAGCTAGGCTCTTAATTAAGATAACTAGTGTAGTCACTTAATTTATAGTACAAATTATATTGGAATTATCAAAGATCTCACATTATCTTTAGGGGCCGGCTTTCACATTATTAAAATTTAGTCTCATAATTTATAAATTAATTGATAAATTAGAACAAAAATATTGGGATATGTTTCTTACAATATGCATTGTTTCATGTGGAGGAAATCTTGCTAAATTTGTTAAGCATTTAATAATTAGTGGTATTTTATTTAGTATATAGAAAGAAATTACTAGGTTTTTTGTGCATGAGACCAATCAATTATACTCATATTTACAATAATAAGTAATATTTTTGACATAAATAGTAATATTTGTTCATGAGTGGTCCACATAATAGATTT
>NW_027360451.1:0-34877 GCF_012295235.1 Primulina huaijiensis
CGAGTTGGTAAGGAACCTAATATGAAGTAAATAATGTTTGCAGAAGCTTGGCATGGTTCTGGCTATGATCCATATTAATGATCAAAACCTGTCTTACTGTGGGGAAAAATATGTGTTTGGCCTAGGTAGCCTAGGGTTCTCTCTATGATTGGTATCGACAACTGCTGTGCACACTGCTGATGTGCCCTGTACGCAATTTAGCTGTAGGCTTATTTCATGACACAATGACATGATTTCAATTCATATTGAAATAACTGCTCTTCTGGATTCTTGTTACAGATACACTCTAGGTTTTCGACAAACACATTCCCCAGCTGGGATCGTGCTCAGCCAATGCGTGTCCTTGGGCACAATGGGGAAATCAACACGCTTAGGGGCAATGTCAATTGGTGGGTGGTTTCTTCCGTTTTTAGTGCTTTCTGTTTTTGCCTCTGTCAAGATAAGATTGGTATTTGAGATTCGCAGAGCTGTTGCCGTAGAAAAGTAATTATTTGTTGACAAGCATGAACATTTTCTTGTCAAGAATGTTCAAATATTGCGTGTCCTTCCTTGGGCACAATGGGGAAATCAACAGACTTATGTCAATTGGTGGGTGGTTTGTTCCGTTTTTAGTGCTTTCTGTTTTTGCCTCTGTCAAGATCAGATTGGTATTTGAGATTCGCAGAGCTGTTGCCGTAGAAAAGTAATTAATTATTTGTTGACAAGCATGGACAATTTCTTTTCAAGAATGTTCAAATATTAGGAATGTATTTTCATTTTGTATAGCAATCAGCTACATTTAATCTGAGAAACTATTTTCTATTTCGTTCGTTAAAGTAGGTGTGTGATTTGCCATGTTATTTCTTTGCGATGGCTATCCTAGAATTTTGATGATAAACACAAGTGAGAAAGTCATTGGCATCCATTTTATTGTTTTTTTATGTAGGATGAAAGCTCGTGAAGGTCTTCTAAAGTGCAAGGAGCTTGGTTTGTCAAAGACGGAGATGAAGAAGCTTCTACCTATTGTAGATGCCAGCTCATCAGATTCAGGTTGTATATTTGCCAGAAAAAAATTCTTCTCACGTTTGCTTCTAAAAATAGCTTTAATGTGTGCTTATCACACAATTAATATTTTTTGCATAATCCGCAGTACCGTAAGTACCAGTGTCATTAGTCAAGCTGCTACCATTAGTCTGTTTTGGATACATATCTAATTGCCTTAATCAATTTTTAGGTGCCTTTGATGGTGTGCTTGAGCTTTTGGTTCGAGCTGGTAGAAGTCTCCCTGAAGCTATAATGATGATGATTCCTGAAGCCTGGCAGAATGATAAGAACATGGATCCTCATCGGAAGTCCTTTTACGAATATTTCTCAGCTCTTATGGAACCTTGGGATGGCCCTGCTCTTATATCATGTATGTCTTTACAGATTCGCCTGATTTAAATTTCCATTTTCATGCCATGCGTTATATCTTGCTTGGTTTATATGTAATTATAATTTACAGTTACTGACGGACGGTATCTTGGAGCAACATTGGATCGGAATGGATTACGTCCTGGTCGCTTTTATGTGACACACAGTGGGAGAGTTATTATGGCAAGTGAAGTTGGAGTGGTTGATATTCCCCCAGCGGATGTCTCCAGGAAAGGGAGACTTAATCCCGGTATGATGCTCCTCGTGGACTTTGAGAATCATGTTGTTGTAGATGATGAAGCCTTGAAGCAACAATATTCGCTTGCGAGGCCTTATGGTGACTGGCTAAAAAGGCAAAAGATACAATTGAAAGACATCGTTGAATCTGTTCGGGAATCTTACCGTATTCCTCCTCCCATAGCTGGAGTTGTACCGGTCAGCACTATTTTCAGTTTCTTTTATCTGTTTTATGCGTTGTCGATTGAAAAACTGTAATTTTCTTTCATGATTTAGTATGAGCAAAAATATTGTGATTTTAGGTATCTCCCAATGATGAAAACATGGAACACATGGGTATTCATGGTTTACTGGCTCCACTAAAGGCATTTGGGTATGTCATATTTTAACTTGCTTGTCCTCGATGCATCTTTCGCTATTGGTCCTTGAAGGAGTGATTGTTGACCTCCCTGTGCAGTTACACGGTTGAATCTTTAGAAATGCTGTTGCTACCCATGGCAAAAGATGGCATGGAGGCCCTTGGGTCTATGGGAAATGATGCTCCACTGGCTGTGATGTCGGATAGGGAAAAGCTTACATTTGAGTATTTTAAGCAGATGTTTGCTCAGGTCACAAATCCTCCAATCGATCCCATTAGGGAGAAGATAGTTACCTCGATGGAATGCATGATTGGTCCTGAAGGTGATCTCACAGAGACTACCGAAGAGCAGTGCCATCGTCTATCGTTAAAAGGTCCTCTGCTATCGATTGATGAAATGGAAGCAATAAAAAGAATGAATTACAGAGGATGGAGAAGCAAAGTTCTAGATATTACCTACTCTAAGGACCGTGGTAGGAAGGGCTTGGAGGAGACTTTAGACAGGATATGTTCTGAGGCACATAATGCAATCAAGGAGGGCTATACTCTACTAGTGCTTTCTGACCGAGGTACAGCATCAAAATTTATCATTATTAATGACGCCTTGTTTTATTTTATTATTATTTTTTATGTAGTTCACTGAAAATCCAACGATGTTTTATCCATGGATTTATGCAGCTTTCT
The DNA here is from genome assembly GCF_012295235.1 of Primulina huaijiensis. Lineage (NCBI taxonomy): Eukaryota > Viridiplantae > Streptophyta > Magnoliopsida > Lamiales > Gesneriaceae > Primulina > Primulina huaijiensis. The sequence continues at coordinate 2,672 of NW_027360451.1, forward strand.
CAACAAAGCGTGTTGCAGTAAGTTCCCTTATGGCCATTGGTGCAGTCCATCATCACTTAGTGAAGAAGCTTGAGCGAACCCGAGTTGCATTGATTGTTGAATCTGCTGAGCCCCGTGAAGTACACCATTTTTGTACACTTGTAGGATTTGGTGCAGATGCGATCTGCCCTTATTTGGCTGTTGAGGCCATTTGGAGATTGCAAGTTGATGGTAAAATTCCACCCAAAGCAACTGGTGAGTTCCTGTTGAAGGATGAGCTTGTCAGGAAATATTTCAAAGCCAGCAACTATGGCATGATGAAAGTCCTTGCCAAGATGGGTATATCGACTTTGGCCTCATACAAGGGAGCACAAATCTTTGAGGCAGTGGGTCTATCATCAGAGGTGATGGAACGATGCTTCACTGGAACCCCTAGCAGAGTTGAGGGTGCCACTTTTGAAGCCCTTGCACAAGATGCGCTCGAGTTGCATGAGCTGGCTTTCCCAACACGTGCGTTGCCACCTGGTAGTGCTGAGGCTGTTGCACTCCCTAATCCCGGTGATTATCACTGGAGGAAAGGTGGAGAATTGCACCTGAATGATCCTCTTGCCATGGCAAAGTTGCAAGAAGCTGCCAGGTCTAACAGCGTGGCTGCTTACCAAGAATATTCTAAACGCATCCAAGAATTGAATAAGTCCTGCAATTTAAGGGGACTTCTGAAATTTAAAGAGGCTGAAGTAAAGGTTCCTATTGAAGAAGTTCAGCCAGCTAGTGAGATTGTAAAACGGTTTTGTACTGGTGCCATGAGCTATGGTTCAATATCATTGGAGGCGCATACAACTCTAGCTATTGCTATGAACGAAATTGGGGGAAAGTCCAACACTGGTAAGCTAACGGCGCTTTCTTAAAGGTCGTTTTGATGAAATGCCAATAGTGAAATTTTATGCCTTGCAAATGAATTTACAATTATCTGTTGTATTTTAGTAACATCGAATTGGATTGTGTTTGCTCTAGTATCTTTTTCTAGTTTTACTTCTTACAACTGCTTTTGCTTGTCTTGCATTTTTCTCTTCACATTTCGAAGGCATGTATTCTCTTCCATGATGTTTTTATCGCGTTCTTTTTTTTTTGGGGCATATAGGTGAGGGAGGTGAACAACCATCTCGAATGGAACCGCTTGCAGATGGTTCAAGGAATCCAAGGAGGAGTGCTATTAAGCAGGTTGCCAGCGGCAGATTTGGGGTTTCTAGCTATTATCTGACAAATGCTGATGAGTTACAGATAAAAATGGCTCAGGTATTCTTCTCACTTTCTTTCTCTCCGTCTCTCTCAATATAAAGATGGTATTGTCATGTATGGGCTACCATCCTTTCAATTAGAGCAAAGGATCATTTTGTTTGTAAATTTACTTACGTGGATACAGACAACGCCATACATGCAGAGAACCTTTTGGTGTATTTGCATCATTTAGTGATACGTGCAATTCATATTTGGTGAGAGTGTTTTACATCATAAACTTTCTAAATATCTTTTGATTGTTTTGCTGACTTTTGGAGATTTCATTGTTTCAGGGAGCAAAGCCCGGTGAAGGGGGTGAACTTCCAGGGCACAAAGTTATTGGAGACATCGCTGTCACTCGGAATTCTACTGCTGGCGTGGGGCTTATCAGTCCACCTCCTCATCATGACATTTATTCAATTGAAGATCTTGCACAATTGATTCATGACCTTAAGGTAGTTCTTGATACTTGATCATGTTATTTACACCGCCGCACTTGCAATTCAATGAAGGCATTTGATAATTGATCTTTTAATGGTGATTACTTCTCATTGTTATCTGCTTACTTCTCATTGTTATCTACTTACTGTGTCAATGGTAATTTTACTCTTACAGAACTTGTTTTACAGTTTTTTTGCCCAATAAACTTTCTGCAGAATGCAAATCCTGGGGCTCGTATTAGTGTGAAGCTGGTTTCTGAAGCTGGTGTTGGAGTGATTGCTAGTGGGGTTGTTAAGGGTCATGCTGATCACGTCTTAATCTCTGGTCATGATGGAGGTACGGGAGCTTCGAGATGGACTGGAATCAAGAGTGCTGGTCTTCCTTGGGAGCTTGGTCTTGCAGAGACCCACCAAACATTAGTTGCTAATGATCTTCGTGGTCGAACTGTTCTTCAAACAGATGGCCAACTTAAAACTGGAAGAGACGTGGCTATTGCTGCCCTTCTTGGTGCAGAGGAGTTCGGTTTTAGCACAGCTCCTCTCATAACGCTGGGTTGTATCATGATGAGGAAGTGCCATAAAAACACTTGCCCTGTTGGTATTGCCACGCAAGATCCAGTTCTTAGGGAAAAATTTGCTGGTGAACCAGAACATGTCATCAATTTCTTCTTCATGCTCGCGGAAGAAGTGAGGGAAATAATGTCTCAGCTTGGATTTCGAACACTCAATGAAATGGTCGGCCGCTCAGACATGCTTGAACTGGATAAAGATGTTGCTAACAACAATGAGAAGCTTAAGAACATTGATCTTTCCTTGTTACTTCGACCAGCTGCTGATATTAGGCCAGATGCTGCTCAGTATTGTGTGCAGAAACAGGATCACGGGTTGGACATGGCTTTAGATAACAAACTTATAGCATTAGCCCATCCTGCCTTGGAGAAAAGTCTTCCTGTGTACATTGAATCACCAATCTGCAACATAAACCGAGCGGTTGGAACCATGTTAAGTCATGAAGTGACAAAACGCTTCCATATGGTGGGACTTCCTTCAGATACAATCCATATCAAACTAAGTGGAAGTGCGGGTCAAAGTCTTGGAGCTTTTCTCTGTTCCGGCATCACTCTTGAGCTTGAAGGCGACAGTAATGATTATGTTGGAAAAGGCTTATCAGGTGGAAGAATTATTGTGTATCCGCCTAAAGGAAGCACATTTGATCCGAAGGAGAATATTGTCGTTGGAAATGTCACCCTGTATGGGGCCACTAATGGAGAGGCTTACTTTAATGGGATGGCAGCAGAAAGATTTGCTGTTCGGAATTCTGGCGCTAAAGCAGTAGTGGAAGGTGTGGGGGATCACGGTTGCGAATATATGACTGGTGGAACTGTCGTCGTGCTTGGTAAGACTGGAAGAAACTTCGCTGCTGGTATGAGTGGAGGCGTTGCCTATGTTCTTGATGTTGATTCCAAGTTCAGAAATCGGTGCAACTCTGAGTTGGTGGATCTTGATCCAGTAATTGAAGAGGATGATATTTTGACGCTCCAAATGATGATACAACAGCATCAACATCACACAAGCAGCAAATTAGCGAAAAAAGTTCTAGCTGATTTTGAGTCTCTTCTGCCCAAATTCATCAAGGTCTTTCCTCGTGATTATAAACGAGTTCTTGCACGCAAGAAAGCTGAGGAAATTTCAGAAGCAGCTTCAGAAAAAGCTGCCAGGGAAGCTGAGGTGCAAGAAGAGGCAGAGTTGATGGAGAAAGATGCTTTTGAAGAGCTTAAGAAGTTTGCAGCTGCATCTGTCAGTGGAAAATCCAGCCAGGTAATCTTCTTCTGAAACCTTTTTACCTATGCCACTTAATGTATTCCATTTTGTCTGGTAACTAAACCTAATAACGAGACTAACTATCGGTGTTAAAAAATGTCAATTAATGAGCATGCGTATGACATATAACTGAAATTTTCTGGGATGGTGGTGCATTTAGTTATTACGACAACTCTTCCAGACTCACTATTGTTCTAAATTTTATCTCCAATAAGTGAAAGTTACAGTGTCTTTGCCTAACTCGAACGTATTCTTTTACCAAATTCAGGAGACTTTTTTTTCATCCATCATCTTTCTTCCGAGTCGCGACTTTTAGTGAATTTTAACTTGTAAAATAGTTGTTCTTGTTTGTTTGATTAGTGACTAGCATCCATCAATCATATTTATTCTGAGCGGTGACTTTTATTGAATTTTTAGCTTATAAAATAGTTTTTCTTTTTTGTTTGATTAGTGATCATCGTTTCTGATTTGACAGGTTGAAGAAGAAACATCAACGAGGCCGACTCAAGTTCCAGATGCTGTGAAACATAGGGGTTTTGTTGCTTATGAGCGAGAGGGTGTGTCATACAGAGATCCTAATGTTCGAATGAATGACTGGAATGAAGTTATGGAAGAATTAAAACCTGGCCCACTCCTGAAAACACAATCTGCTCGTTGTATGGACTGTGGTACTCCCTTTTGTCATCAGGTAAGACGTAGATTTCGCTTTTGTCTGGTTTGGTTCGAGTACTTTACTCTTTTCTGAACATTGATTAAAGTGAATAAATAAAATATTTAAAAACATGCAGGAGAACTCTGGATGCCCTCTTGGGAATAAGATACCTGAATTCAATGAGTTAGTGTACCAAAATAGATGGCGTGAAGCGTTGGATCGACTTCTGGAGACTAACAATTTCCCAGAGTTCACAGGTCGTGTGTGCCCTGCACCTTGTGAAGGGTCTTGCGTTCTTGGTATCATAGAAAATCCAGTCTCAATCAAAAGTATTGAGTGTTCTATCATAGATAAAGCCTTTGACGAGGGATGGATGGTACCACGACCACCTTTGAAGAGAACTGGGTATATTCTCTTTCCTCACGTTTTCATTTCTTCTTCTCTGATATTCAATAATATTGTCATCTAAACTTTCACCTTGGCATTCTCATAAATAGATTAGCAAAAATAAAAACAAGTTCTCTTTTGTGTTGTTCAATAAGATTCTAATCGTCTTCACTCTTTCAGAAAAAGAGTTGCTATTATTGGAAGTGGACCTGCTGGTTTGGCTGCTGCTGATCAATTAAATCGGACGGGACACACTGTAACAGTGTTTGAACGTGCAGATAGAATAGGTGGTCTTATGATGTATGGTGTCCCAAACATGAAGACTGACAAAATTGATGTTGTCCAGAGAAGGGTCGATCTCATGGAAAAAGAAGGTGTCAACTTTGTGGTCAATGCTAATGTTGGAAAAGATCCCTTATACTCAATAGATAAACTTCGTGAGGAAAATGACGCCATTGTTTTGGCTTTAGGAGCCACAAAACCGAGGTAATACGTGCGACTCTTGCAGATCTTGATTGATCATAAATAAAACGAGAATTTTTTTCATCTGTCTTAAAAATCGAGATCTTTGATTTATTTGACAGGGACCTTCCTCTTCCTGGACGAGACCTTTCTGGAGTCCATTTTGCCATGGAGTTTCTGCATTCAAATACAAAAAGCTTGCTTGATAGCAATCTTCAGGATGGAAAGTACATCTCCGCAAAAGACAAGAAAGTTGTAGTAATTGGTGGAGGTGATACGGGCAATGACTGTATTGGAACATCTATCAGGCATGGCTGCAGTAGCCTCATCAATTTAGAGCTTCTCCCTGAGCCACCGCGTACTCGGGCTGCAGGAAATCCTTGGCCACAGGTTTGATTGTTGTCTTCTTCTGCCATCTTCTGGCTTTAGTTTTGAACTATTGACTATTGATCGCGCTTAGATAGAGAAGCCAATAGACACACTTCAATGGATATTTGATACACGAGTTTTGTTGTGAAATCTTGTTTGCTTCTCCAGCACCCTCTCAACTGTTCTTTCATTCTGGCAGCAGCAAATGTTTGTCCTTTTCCAACTATCATTTCTTGATATGAAAAATAATTTCCTACTTGTTTGTTGGCAGTGGCCCCGTATATTCCGTGTAGACTACGGGCATCAAGAAGCTACTACCAAGTTTGGGAAGGATCCAAGGTCCTATGAGGTGTTGACCAAACGTTTCATAGGAGATAAGAAAGGAGAGGTGAAAGGACTTGAGATCGTACGTGTCCACTGGGAAAAAGACGCGAGTGGAAAGTTTCAATTCAAGGAAGTTGAAGGTTCAGAGGAGATTATCGATGCTGATCTAGTGCTTCTTGCCATGGGATTCCTCGGGCCCGAATCGGTTAGTATTTGTACCCTGATAAATGGTATTCATCCAGACACTGTCATATTGGCACTCCAGGAATGTTTTGAATTTATTTTGTCCAATTGTTCTCCCTCATTGGATTCCGCTCATATCTTATTAGATAATATTTTTAGCACATACATTAATATGTTTGGGCTTTGATTCTTTCAGACACTGGCGGACAAATTGGAGCTTGAACGAGACAACAGATCTAACTTAAAAGCTGAATATGGGCGTTTCTCGACAAACGTGGAAGGTGTCTTTGCGGCTGGTGATTGTCGAAGGGGACAATCTCTTGTCGTGTGGGCGATCTCCGAAGGCAGGCAAGCAGCTTCACAGGTCGACAAATACCTAATGAAAGACGACATCGAAACCGCCAATAGCGGTGAAAAACGTGGAGCATTTGTCAAAATGCAGCAGCAAGACAGCCACAGGCAAACAGTGAGGACATAGTTTTGTTATTTTGCGATGGAATATGGTTCTAAATTCGGAACCTATTAAATTTTATGGTTGGATGTTTGTTTCTTGAAAGTGGGGCTTTTAGGCATTTTAGGATATTCTGATAGCTCTTTTGTTCTTTTCTTCCCCTTGTGTTGATTAGCTTAGCCAGAATTAAAGGAAGAAATAATGTACAGTTTTTGTTTGTTCAGTGTCAGTTAGAAATAAATATTATTTGGAGATTTTAATTTACAGATGACGCGTTTGAATCTTTATTTTCCGGTTACTACAGTTATCTGAAAAGGTCTAGAGTCGTCAATTTGGATCAATTTGACGGCTTATTCTACGTGACAATTAGTGGGTTGGGTTGAAATTTTGTCAACCCAATTACAGGTGAATTATAAACGATAAATTTATATAATTATAAGGAATTTTATTTTTATTTTTATATTTTTGTGGGTCGACCTCATATGCAAATGATTTTTCACTTTTATCATACGAATTTATAAGACATTTGAGTAAAATATATATTTGATATTCTATATAAGTAGGAGAAAAAAATTATTTTCATCTATTTGATAATCTATATTTTAGAGATGAAAAAATATCAAAAAAAATTAATAGCATGTTGACAAGATCCGAAAACTCAAATTGAAAGTTGAATTAATACATTATTTATTTTTAAAAAAATAATTAATACATTTTCTTTGACCTAACACTTACCGTGTGACATAAAATCAATATACTAAAACATAAAAATCGACATGCTTTAAATTTTCATTGCATTCTATAAGTTCTATTAAAATTGAAACAATATTTCTTCACGACCGTAACATTTACTAAAATTTTACGAAAGAGTAATTATTCATTTTACAATGTCTTTCTAGTCATCTTTAGATTCTAGTATTTAATTTTAATATATTTAACATGTTTGTTCAACTAAAAATATTGAGAAAATTATTTATACAATTCAATGAAAAATTTTAAGTATATCAGTTTCTAATTCTGAACAAAAATTACATTATTATTATTATATTACAATAATAAATAAATTATTATTTTTAGTTTATCATCCTAATCCAAACATTTTATCATAATAAACACTTTTTCGAATATAGGATATTAAATTTAATATTGACATTAAATAACGATAGTGTTAATTCTAACATTCGTTTTTTTTATTATTGTCAATACATTATTTTTCTATCTATAAATGTATTAATCTATTAGTAAAATCTACAAATGTATTAATCTATCTACAAATCTATTAATCTATCTACAAATCTATTAATCTATCAAATGTATTAATTTATTTATTATTGTATACAATGTATTGACAACGATAAAAAAAAAAAACGAAGGTTAGAATTAACACTATTATTATTTAATGTCAATATTAAATTTAACATCCTACATTAATAAATATTCGGTTAAATTGATTACATTTAAAATTATGTGCTTATAAAATATTCTAAGATATATCTAAAGACCGCCAAATGATGAAATTAAATTTGAAAGCAAGAGAAAAATTAAGAAAATGTAGAACACTACAGTGTATGAACTTTCACTTTGTACAATGAGAAAACATAATGTGAGTCTACTGCTTATAACAAGTGAGATACGTATATATATAAGTTTCATTCAACTTGACTCATTATGATATTTTTATTAACTCACTTTATCCTTCATTTTTTATTCCACTAAGTCTGCAGTGGGGCGATCAACCAATGCGACTCATTCAAACATTAGCTTTTGATTTGTTTTACTAAACAGTGGCCTACAGTCACCAACTTCGATCTATAGAAGTCGATATTAGTAATTTATAGGTAATAAAAAATTATTTAGTTTTTATTTTCTGTCTTTTGTTTAATTGTGTGATTTTTTTATGTCCGACCTAATTCATGTTTTAGAATTTTAATTAAATTTTTATAATCGTGATTAAAAATGTTGCACACATGCAATATATATAACGATTAATATATTTTAAAATATTAGTATTGAACCTCAAATAAATGTATTGAATCATTATTTAAGAACTTTTAGAAAAGAAATATAAATCATAATTCAGATTTAAAGATTAACATATTAATAAAGAATTGTGATGAGTATCTTCAGAAACAATTAGACTTAATCCAAAAAAATTAAAGATGATTATTATAAATGAATTTTTCTTAATTAATTAGAAAATTTAAGTATATGTGCTTAATTAATTAGAAAATTTTGAATATAATATGTTGATAATTATTTTTCTGTATGAGTTAGTGATTGAGTCCCATTTTTTTTTGATTTTTTTTTCGTATCTTTAGTTAAACTTAATGATATATTATGAGTAAAAATACTAAATGAAACAAATTAGCAAGATAAAAAACTAATAAAAGAATTCAAGAATATGTAGTTACTTATTTACTTTGACTCACAAGTTATATAGTTTGCTGATTTAATTGATGTTAAATTCACAAACATTGAGTTTAACATGAATTCTTGTAGAATAAAATAAAATTACTATAAATTATTTGATTCTATTTGTAAAGAAATTTGTATATTTCATATATGTTTGATTTATTTCATTGATAATTGAAATTATATATATATATATATATATATATANTTAACCAATCAAGATGGAAATTCCCCATTCACCCAACAAAAAGGTGAGGGGGAAGAAGTAACAAATTGACTTAGAGAATGAGCTATGACATTAGCAGAACATCTCATGTGTTGTAAACTCAGTATACACGGCTCCCTTATCAGGTTCTTAATCTCTTGTGCACAAGAGCCAATATATCCAAGGTTAGAAGATGGATCCATGACTGCTTGCACGACCATCTGTGAGTCCGAGTAAATATGAGTGCATACCAATCTCCTCTGGCATACTAGCTATATTCCTTCCTGAATAGCCAACAGTTCTGCATGGACCACCGATATTGGTGGCTCGATTCTCTTTCCAAAATCAAGAACCATATTTCCGTCTCGATTTCGAACTACCCCAGCAACCCCATAGATATTGAGTTGCTCATTGACAGCCGCATCCACACTACAAGAAAAATCGGATTCAACAACACATCAAAGACAACGGTTTTTATTAAAACCGTTGTCTTTTTACTTTTAACAACGGTTTTAACAAACACCGTTGTCGTAGCCTAAAAAAATCTGCTCAAAGACAACAGTTTCTTTAAAACCGTTGTCTTTGATACATATACGACAACGGTTTTTAAAAACCGTTGTTTATGAGTGTTTTTTGGGCTACGACAACGGTTTTTAAAAACCGTTGTCTATGAGCGTTTTTTTTGGGCTACGACAACGATTTTTAAATTGTTGTCTATTAGCGTTTTTCTTCAAGCTACGACAACGGTTTGTAAAAAACCGTTGTCTTTCAACTGGTTTTTCTATAAATTTGTTGTTAATATTACATTTTGCAACTGTTTAAGTAAAATCTGTCGCTAAAATTAGCGACGGTTATACTATACCGTCACTAATTTAAATATTGCGAGGTTCAAATATAACCGTCGCAAAATTTAGCGACGGTATTACTTAAAACCGTCGTAGATGTAAATATAGCGACGGTTTTGTAAAAAGTGTCGCTAAATTTAGCGATAATTTTTGTATAACCGTCGCAAATGTTAGCGACAGTTTTGGTAATACCGTCGTCGATCTATAATTAGCAACAATTTATACTTAACCGTCGCTATATTTAGCGACAGTTTTTAGTAACCGTTGCTAAGTTTTGCGACGGTTTTTGTAAAAGCGTTGCTAATTTTAAATCGGCGACAGTTAGAAAAATAACCGTCGCTATTTGCGACGGTTAAACTCAAAACTGTCGCAAACTGTCTATAAATATCCCCACCCTCGGTCCATTTTCTACCATACCACTTCACAACACTTAAAATTTTTCTCCCTTACACAATTTTAGTTTCGATTTTCTCTTTAAAGTTTAATAAATTTTAAAATGAAGAATATAGTATTTTCGACGGTAAATCAAGAATATAATTAGCATATTAGATTGTGAGTTTTTTTGTATATTTATTAAAATATTAAAAGTGAATTTTTTTTATTTTACTGAAAAAATTAGCGACAGAAAGCATACAGAACCGTCGCTAAAATTAGCGACGAAGTTTATAAAACACTGTGGCTAAATTTAGCGACGGTATTTTAAACGGTCGCTGTTTAGCGACCGTTTAAATTACGACCGTCGCTGATTGTAGCGAGGGTTAACGATGATGTCCGTCGCGAATCAGTTTGAAACCGTCGCAAATTGTAACTACCACATCACTCCAAAACCGTTGTCTTTTAGCGAATGCTTTAACCACAGAACCTTTAACAACGTTTTTATATACCTATGACAACGGTTTTTCAATATCGTCTTTAGACGTCTACGACAACGGTTTTTCACCGTTGTCTTTGAACACACCCTTTAACCACAGGGCTTCTAAGAACGGTTTTATTTGACCTACGAAAACGGTTTTTAACTGTTGTCTTTTGCCTTTTTTTTAGTAGTGCCACATCAAGCCGCAGGTGCTGAGTGGGTGGAGGAGTCCAAACCTTTGTTACCTTAGTCGCTAGTTCAGGTATGTTAGTCTGAGACGCATTCCTAAGGGCCCAGAATTCTTCGATATAGTTGTCATTCCATTGAGTCGGTAGCGCTGGTTTTGCATCATCAGTGTTATGGGTAACACGAAGTCTGCCACACCAAACACTCCAAGTTCGACAAGCAAACCTCTCAAAGTCACTTTGCTTAGTTGGCTCATCATCCAATTACATATCTCCATCGTGTCCCAACCACGGACTTGATTCAAGAGTTGTTTATGAATATGTCCCTTCCAGTATCCTTTGACCTCAGGGCAATAGAACAGTGCATGAGCCGTTGTATCTCCCCCAAACCTACATAGCGGACATACATTCAGTACTCGGACATGATGCTTTATCAGATTGCTTCTTGTTGGAATTAAATCCAGGGTTACCCTCCACCAAAAGATCTTAATTTTTGGTGGGTGCGTGAGTGACCAGAGGAACCTACATCACTTCATCATTGGTAATATCGTTTGATTTTCCGGCATATCGTAAATCCCAATTCCTGCCCTGTATCCATCTTTCACTGAATATCTTCCCTTTCTATCATATTTCTAGTATCTAGAATCAGCTCTCGGTGTTTGCGGGAGAGGGATACGGTGGATTTCATCCCCAATATAAGGTAGAACTGATCCTCTTATAGCCTCTTCATCCCATTTTCCATCCTTAATAAGAGCACCCACCTTGAGCTCATTTAAATTCGGAGAACCATGGTTGGTAAGCAAGTTACGAAACTTTGGCACCCATTTATCACGGAAGATACGGATTGAATATCCATTCCCTACTCGCCAATACATTCCTTCCTCTAGTAGTGTTCTGCTCCATATGAGGGATCGCCATAAAAACAATGGGTTACTACCAAGGAGAGCATGCATAATGTCTCCATGTTTAAAGTAGCGGGCTTTGAGGACTCGGCCAACAAGCGAATCAGGTTTCCTTAGAATTCTCCAGATCTATTTGGCAAGGAGAGCTTTATTAAATATCTCAAGTTTACGAAAACCCATTCCTCCCTGACATTTCGGTTTACACATATAATCCCACTTTTTCCAATGAAGCTTTCTATTTTCTGCAGCAGAGCCCCACCAAAATTTGGCACATTCTTGTTCAATACTATTGCATATGGATTGGGGGATTCAGAAACATGACATAGCGTATGTGGGCACGACCTGAAGTACTGACTTAATCAAAACCTCCTTTCCTCCTACCGAAAAAAATTTGTTGACCCAGCTAGAGATTCTCTTGGCCACTCTTTTGAGAAGATATGTAAATTGGACTATTTGATTCCGGGCTAAGAAAGTTGGCAAACCCAAATAGCTTTCATGTCCTTGTACTACTGGAATGGATAACCATGATTTAATGAGGTCTATCACATCTGACCTTGTGTTCGGACTAAAAGATAGGCTTGATTTTTCAAAGTTGATTAGCTGTCCCGACGCCTTGGCGTACTGATCCAAGCAGAGGTTAATTTGTACGCAATCTCCCTCGGTTGCTCTAAAGAAAACCAGGCTATCATCCGCAAAGAACAAGTGTGAAAGGTTTGGGCTTGAGTTTGCAATCTTGATTCCTCTGAATCGGTTTCTCTCCTGAAATGATGACAACATCGATGAGAGGTCCTGCGCACATATCACAAATAAGAATGGGGAGAGAGGATCGCCTTGCCTAAGGCCTCTTTTAGGAACTAACTGCCGAAAGTCTTATGATTTATACGGAACGAATATGAGACTGAGTTGATACATCTCAAGATCTTTTTTGTCCATAGTGGAGCAAATCCCAATTTGTTCATCATCTCCTCCAAGAATCGCCATTCCACTCTATCGTAGGCCTTTCTCATATCAAGTTTCAACGCTGCAAAACCATGTTTCCCAACTTTTCTATTGCGCATCCAGTGGATAGCCTCAAAACCCAGGATTATGTTATCAGAAGTCAATCGTCCCGATACGAAAGCACTTTGGCAGTCATCAATTATATCATCCATGATAGGCCTTAGTCGATTTGTTAAAGCTCGGGACACAATCTTATAGCAGACATTACAAATACTAATAGGTCTAAATTCTGTCATGAGGAGAGGATTTACAACTTTGGGAATAAGAGTGACCACTGTCTGGTTCCAACTATCCAGGGAGGCTTCTTCATTAAGAACTGCAAGAGCAGCCGTAATGATATCCCGGCCCACAACGTGCCAAAATTTCTGAAAGGACAGTGCTGACATAACATCCGGTCCAGGTGATTTATCCGGGTGCATGTCAAATAGGGCTTTCTTCACCTCACGATCCGTAAACGGGACACATAGCATTAGATTCATCTGTTGAGTAAACCTGGCTTGCAAATAACATCCCTTTAACGATAATAGATTAGACATACATATCAATGTTCTTAACCATATTATTTTTGGGAATAAATATTATGCTATTAATCAACTTTTTATTCTTCAATTATATGTATGCATTAAAAAAACGTACATCTTATTGTTGTTCGTTTTTTAATAGTGAGTTGTTCTTGATAATGTTAGATAAACACCTAGTACAATGAAAAATATCTCATGATCGCAAACATAGCATGATAAACAATGAACACATCGACACAATTTTTTAAAAGTTTTATTAAGAAAAATAATAAAAAATAAATTAAATATCGAAAACCAAACAACATGATATTGTCGATACTTTTATTTAAATATATAAGTTAAACATATAATATCTGGCTAAGGCTACAAGTAAAATAAATTTATTAAAAAATTTGAAGCTTTAAAAAAAAACATGCATATAAATTTTATTTAAACATAAAATTTATGGCTAATTACCACAAGTAAAAAAGACATTTATTATGATTTTTAATCATGTTTTATTCAAGTAATTTATAAACATAACCCACAAAATATATTTCTTGCAAAAAACTTTTATCTAAACACAAAAGTTCTAGTCAAGATGACAAGCAAATTGATTAGAAAATTAGAAACTAAAAAAAAAAAAAANGGTTGACAAAATTTCAACTCAACCCACAATTTGTTTGACAGAGTGGGCGAACCCGACAAACTCAACCCAAATTGATGGTTCTAATCACAATGATTTTTTACCTTGTTTCATTTAAGTAATTTATAAATATAAACAACAACAAAATTTTGGTTGCACAAACCTTTTATTTAAACACATGGCTTCTAGCCAACAGTCACAAGTAAAGAGATTTAAAAATTAGATTTTTTTTAGAAAAAAGTATAACACAATAAATTTTTTGGCCAGATTTTATTAAAGTAATTTCTAAATATAAATCATAAAAATCTAAAAAAATGAAAAACAAATGATGATATAGTTGATATTTTTTTAATTATATAATGTAACACAAAAACTCATATGAGACAGTATCATATGTCAATTTTATGAGACATATATCTTATTTGGGTCACCCATTAAAAAATTTCTCTTTATGCAAACATTATTATTTTTCATTGTAAATATGGGTATGGTTGACTCGTTTCACAAATAAAGATTCGTGAAACAGTCTTACAAGATACCTATCCTTAGTTTAAACATATAATTTCTTGCTAATGGTTACAAGTAGAATTAAGACATTAGAAAATTAAAAACTCTAAAAAAAAAGACATACCATTTATTTAAACATATAATTTCTGTTAATGACCACAAGTAGAATAAATATATTAGAATATTATAATTCTAAAAAAAGACATAAATTTTTATTTAAACATATAATTTCTGGATAATGTGCACAAGTAGAATAAATATAGTAGAAAATTATAAATTTAAAATAAATGCATATCACAATATTTATTTCTATCATGTTTTATTCAAGTAATTTATAAATGTAAACTAAAAAAATTGGTTGCAAAAATCTATTTTTTAAAGCATAAGTTCTAACAAACCTCACAAACAAAGAGATTATAGATTATAAAATTATAACTTTAAAAAAAGCCATATAACATTTATTTAAACATAGAATTTCTGGCTAATAGTCACAAGTAAAATAAAGATATTAGAAAATTATAAACTCTAAAAAAGACATATTACAATGATATTTTACCATGTTTTATTCAAGTAATTTATAAATGTAAACCTCAAAAATATTGGTTGCAAAAAATATTTTTTTAAATGCATAAGTTTTAGTCAACATCACAAACAAATGAATTACAAATTAGAAAATTGAAAACTCTAAAAAAATACATATAACAATGATCTTTTACTATATTTTATTCAAATAATTTATAAATGTAAACCATAGAAAACGTTGGTTGCAAATAAATTTTATTTAAACACATAAGTTCTAACCTTATTTTTAAAATAATAAATAGAAATAAAAATAAAGTTTAACGGCAAACTAAATAAACAATACACAAACTAATGAACGAGGATAAGAAAAAACAATTAATAAGACACAAAAAATGACAATCCAACAATGAATTATTTTTAAACTTTAATTAATTTAATTTAGATAATGAAAAGCTAATAAGAAATCTAAATAATTAAATAAAAAATAACATATTATAATGTGATAATGCATAATAAAAAACCAAATAATAAAAATTATACATAATTAAAATATGAATAATAATGAGATAAATAGAAAAATTTAAAACAAACCAATAACAAAAAAAAAATCACATGTTTATATATATAATAGATAGAATAATAATATATCCCGATTCCCTCATGCAAAATTCACTTCCCGATACGTGTCTCCTTTTCAAAATGGATACGTATTCTAATCAAAGACGCAGCTTTCAAATAAAACAAATTAATGGAGATGAATCGTTTACGGCTCTCCACTTTGAGTTATATTTCATTTTCTTATTATTATATTAAATATATATAAATTATTAAAGTTAATGATATCTTATTCCAATAAAAATCGGCCCGTGATTCTCAAAAATATATAAATCCATTGACGCCATATCTCGACACAAGACACTCTAGTTTGATCCCGAGTAGAAAAAGACTGAAAGTAATTCAGGCTCCCTCCGCTGTAATGTAATTCTCCGCATCTTGATTCATCATTGGTATCGGCTGTTTTTTTGTTTTTTCTATACATATTTTATCAGCACCCTGAATTACTGCTCTGAATGCACTTCTTTCTGGGTTTTGTATCTTCTTTCCATGCATGTAATCTGTCGAAAATGGGCCTTTTTTCTTTATTTTGTTGTTGGAAGTTTTGAGTTTGTCTATTTTTTAAAGAAGAGAATATTTTAGAAGCTATAAATATATATTTTTTGTTTTTTAAAAAAAATTATCTTTTCCGGATTTTAGTAAACCCTGAAGCTGCTTTCGTGCAAATGAAATTTGTGTTAGAGTAGATGTCCTGCAAACCAACTGTTGGCTAGAGATTTTATTGACTCAGCTGTAATTATTATTTTAATATAATTCATTATTTCATGGTTTGTTATTTCTTTATCTGTATACCCATGTTATCAAACATAGATAAAGACCTTGATTATACTTTAATACAAATGAATCGTAATTCGATGTTGAAACTCGTTTGAAACTCGAGACTAGCATCTGTGATGTTGTGTACTGCGTTTCTTAGTAAGGGCATAGAGATGTCCAAACATGCAGATGAGTAGTCATATGATGATTATACCGAACAACCCTCCCTCGGACTTTCCAAGTGGTTATCATTCATCGAGAGGATAAGTCCGTGGTTATGATTGTACACCATTACTCCTTACAACTCGGGACAACACTGAGGCTCTATATGCTAGGGTTGTGCTTTGACTCGTTTACTGGCGCCAGGAGAGTCATCAGGTGGCGAGGTTGTGTACAGTTGCGAAACATATAGGAGCCAGTGCATTGTAGTCGGAGATTCACCGTTCACCTGCGGGTGTGGATATCCTATGTGATCTGATGAAATTATAGTGCGTGGAATCTCTGGCCAGAGTATGAGATGTACGTTAGAGAAGGAGTTCTCGAACGGTACATGCGATGCCACTATTTATAGTTATCACATAGTTATCGAATTAATATGCAACCCTCGATGAACCAATGGTTGCAGATTCGATCAGGATATATAAGATGAAGGGACCGTACTGTACATTAATCATAATCGACTGGTTCTTGCAGGCACTATCAGTGATACCTAGGGGATCATGGGGCGATGCTACTAGACGCTCTTACCATGATCCGATGGGTGCAATCAAAAATGAGTTCTGACATTCTTGATCAAGATGTTGATGAAAAGAATGGGGCTAACTAGGGTAAGCCCGAATAAGGAATTATGTCCTGAATCACAAAGAGTTGTGAACCCACGGCTAGCTGTATCCCTGAACCATTGAGGGTCACACAAGTACTGGATCGTTTGTTCCCGTTGAGAGAATAAATTCAAGAAGTTGAATTTATATTATATAGTAAATTCAAAGAGTTGAATTTATGATAATTAATTTTTGAGAGAATAAATTCAAGGAGTTGAATTTATAAAATTTGAGAATTTAAATTTATTGAACTCAAATGTTGGGTTTATTAAATATTAAATTTTGGAGGTGATATAAATTCAAGGAGTTGAATTTATAATTTGAATAATAAATTCAAATGTTGAATTTATAAATGATTTAATTTATTAAACTCAAATGTTGAGCTTATTAATTTATAAATTAAATATGGTGGTTAATATGTTTAATGGGCTTGTAAGAGTACAAGTCTAACATATTAAATAATTAAAGTTATTAATGGACCTTGATTAATTGATTTAATTAGTTGGACTAATCCAATTAATTAATCAAGCCCATTAATGTTAATTAAAGGGCCCAATTATTATACTATGATAATTAGATCATGGGTTGATTATAAAAGTGTTTTGAGAAGTCAAAACCCTAGCCTCCTACCACCATATTTTCGAGAATCACTCTTCCAAAAAGAAAAAAAAAATTCGACCACCTCTCTTGAGAAAGAAGTTTGAGCCGCCTCTCAAATTTCAATCTCCTATGTAAAATCTCTTCTACGTTTTCTAGTGCAAATTAGAAGAGGATCAAACCATCTAGTCGTGGACCTGATTAGAAGAAAGGAGTCTCTGAAGAAAGTTCGTAGGGATTTCATCAAGAGCTATCTCCGCTAAATCCGGAATAGTTGGAGTCGTGTGATTAATTCACCAAAAGTATAATTTTCTAAACATCCTATGAATGTTTTATTAAAAACCATACAAACGCCCTATCAAATATATTTTGATTGTCAAAATAAAATAAAAATTTTAAAATTCCGCTGCGTTTGGGCGTGTAGAAAACCGAGATTGTGGATTTCTTCATGTTGTCTAAAAAGTCTGATCTTTACCTGAAAAAAGCGAGTATTTGTTGTTAGACCTTTATGGTGAGGAAGAAATATTACTATGGTCGGTTGGATGGCGCTTTCTGGATTGTTTAAGCTTTGATATTATTTTTGGAATAGAAAAAGAATTTGAACCGTTTGTGGAAGCAGAATTTTCCATTTGATTACTTGTGTTATGCTATTCTTGTCGACTTTTAGCAGCTTGAGAGCCACGCAGCTTTTTTTGGCATCCTTTTCTTACCTTTGAGATACTGTTTTGATTATTCTTCATGTATGAAGAAACCTGTAATTGTTATTCTTTCGTTACCTTTCTTTAAACTTTTACAGTTTCCCATTTTTTTATATTCTCAATATATTTGTTTTCATTTTCATGACTTGTTACATTAACCCAGGCCATTCCTAGAACGTGCTGTCAGATTCTTCTGGTAAATTTGGCTTCTTTCCTTAGGATTGTTTAGTAATTATGTATATGATTCTTTCGTTAGCGGTATTATCATTATTCGTTTATACATATGTTTTGTGGGTTTGTATAAGTGTGTTGTTGTTTATGGTTGTGTGGTATGTTTTATATGGGTATGATGTTTGTGACAGATACTGGATCCACGGTAGAAAAGGGTAAATTTAAGAGGACGACGCATTAAAAGATTTGGAGTACTGCCAGAGGACCATGGATGGGAGGGAGAGTAGCAACAATGGCTCCAGCAAGGCCATTGTTATCCCAGCTTGTTTGCTTAAAAGCTAAAGCATCTAAGCCTGAACTTGGTACCAAGTGCCACTCGACTGTTGTTTCTGGATGGTTCTCTGAAACACAGCCATCCTCCGGTATTCCTGAAGATCTATTCTCTGCTTCTTTCCTTTTTTGAAGAGGGGCTTGGTGGAGTGAGAGGAGGGCTGGCAGGTCCCTCCACCCCTTTAAACTTTTGCAAAACATTGAGTGATTTCTTGAATTATACATTCACAAAAATATGGCGGTGCCTCTGTAAATTTTTAGAGATTTTATTTTACTTTTCATGAGTGTATGCTTGGTTATGTACATAGGTTATTAATGTGATTTTATTTCATGGAGATCAACAGATAAATATGGGAAGCAAGTGTATTTCAACAATCCAATGTGGCCAGGTATATTTCCTACCTTGTTGTTCTGTTTTTGAATTGATGGAATGGATTTGCATCTCATTTTACAACAAGAAATGCAGTCATGCGCTTGGGCTTCAGATGTTGCGAGTTTGGCTCTAAGAATTTATGTCAAAGTAGAAAACTTAAGGGCCATTTCTTTATTTCATGATTCTGGATGGATGCTCGTCCGTTAGTTGTGGATTGATAGAATTGGATACATTCATAATACATAATATTGTGATTGTTAAAATATTTGATTATAATATGAAATATCGATTAAATTTGGATAACATGTAAATTACACATTTATGTTTTTTAATATTAATAAATATAAATAAAAGAAAGATGTAAATGATTATATTTAATTTTAATTCAATGATTTAATTGAGTGGAAGATAAATAATCTATATACAAAATTACAACCAAATATTTGATTGGATTATATTATCAATGTCGTCAAGCAAACACAACCTAAACTTATACACAGCTAAGGATTAAGGAATGAAATGTAACTGTATCAAATGAATGCAAGTCATGTCCAAATAAATTTATTTTTGTAGCAGTAGTTCATAAAGTAGGGTACTTAAGAACAGCAAAATCATTTATTATTAAATTAACGTGTCGTTTCTCATCGTAGGAGAAGCACATTCCCTGAAGGTGGAGAAGATTTTGTTTCAGGAGAAGTCAAAATACCAGGAGGTTCTGGTATTCCAGGTTTGGCATCTTCAATTGTGAAATATTGCATTATTTATATGTTGTCGAATTTCTCATCCGTATGAGTTCTAAGCTTGTCCTATTACGTTTTTGCAGTCCTCAGCATATGGGAGAGTACTTGTGCTGGACGGCATCCTTCAGCTGACAGAGAAAGATGAATGTGTTTACCAGGAGATGATAGCCCATCTGCCCCTTTGCTCTGTCCAATCCCCCAAAAATGTATTTCTTTGATTCTGTTTGTCCCTTTTGTACTATGTGCCCATGCTTCATTACATCTTTTTAACTTCAGACTTTTGAGTCTCAGCTGAACTCCTGCTAATTTTTCTGTTGATGGTCGTCATACCTAAACGGATAGAAATCTTTGCCTCAGTGTTAACCTGTAGTTTCAGTTATTTTAAAAATTTTATCTGTTAGCTTCAAAATTCAAGTGTTGTGCATAGTGTCTTGCTGTTCTTTAATTTTTTTCCCTGGCTGATTATAAGCTATTATGATAATACTATGCTTCAATGCCGTAGCTTTTGTTTTTCGAGTTTCTGTAGATTCTGAATGGGCTGGAATGACAAACGATTTATGTTGAAATCTCAGTATTTTATAATTTCCTAACAGAATTTTGTTTGGGATATTTTTAATTTCTCATGGTACTTTGTGTGCCCTGCATGGAGTGGTGAAATGGTATCTTCTTCTGCGTACGCACTCATTCCCCCTTTCACTTGATGCTCCTTGATGTTGTTCATATGATCTCAGGTTCTGGTCATTGGTGGTGGTGATGGTGGAGTTCTTAGGGAAATTTCCCGTCACAGCTCTGTGGACTTGATCAATATTTGTGAGATAGATCAGATGGTCATAGATGTCAGTGATTATTTTGTGACACAGTTACCAGATAATTCTCTTGAATCCATGTTTTGTTATTGTTGTCAAGTTTCCATCTGTATTACAGGTAAGCAAGAAATTCTTTCCGGAGTTGGCTATTGGTTTTGAGGACCTTCGTGTACGCCTTCATGTTGGTGATGGTACGTGTATCATCCATCTCCTGCAGAATATTTTGAAACAAGTGCACATACTAAATTGTTTATGTTCAGTTTATATATATAGTTTTTGTTTGTAACATTGGCAGCTATTGAATTTTTAAAGCAAACACCTGAAGGGAAATATGATGCAATTATCGTTGATTCATCCGACCCGGTGGGTATGTGTTCTGATAACAAGCGAACGTATCAAAATGATGTATTTCTCTCAGTTGTTACCGTTAGTTCTGTCTCGGGTGAATCTTTGGCCCTATCGCCTTTGATTGTGATATCATATCCGTCCCACTTTTTATGAACTAATTGATTTATAATTACAGGTCCTGCTCAGGAGCTGGTGGAGAAACCATTTTTCAAGAACATTAGTCGAGCATTAAGGCCTGGCGGTGTACTATGTAACATGGCGGAGAGTATGTGGCTCCATACACTGTTGGAATTATTTTATGGGCTCACATAATTTAATTAATTGTACATGGACAAGCTATCTAATAATAAAGGACCCAATAAAGTGATCTAATTAATTATGGGTTTCCAAAATATTAAATAAATTGGTATGGTCCACCTTATGTGTAGAAACCCAGCCCAATTAGGTCTTCTATGATGGGTTGAAGACTGCTAAGGTTATATAAGGTTATGGTCTCCAAGGCACATGATATATAACACAGAATACATGCGGCACAAGTATTCTAGATCTCTCTCCTTCTCCCATCAAAGGCAAGGATAAGGTGATCGATTTTCTGTTGCCTTGGAAGATCCATAACTCTGACGCTAGATCAATCAATGGATTCTGGTACGTGTTTAATGTTATTCATATTTTCTGATAATTCGACATGAATTCCTGGCGTGTTGTGATATATGGATTTAATCACATAATTTATAGATTTATTTTATTAAATCTCCAACATACACATCTTATCGACGACATTATTTATATTTGTCGTGAAATATTCAAGGGTTCTGTTCACTATGCGTGGATCAGTGTTCCTACATATCCAAGGTAAAATGGTTCCCTACACCAAAAATATTAACTGGTATAATAATTTTTCATTCCCTTCATACTTTTCATTTCTGGTTCGACAGTGGAGTTATAGGGTTTCTTTTATGCTCTACGGAAGGGCCACCTGTCGATTTCGTTCACCCTATTAACCCTATCGAGAAGCTGCAGAGCGCTCTCGAGTTTAGAAGAGAACTCAAGTTTTACAACACAGAGGTTATCTCCTTTTCTGTTCTTTGCTGTGCATCACCATTTTTTTTTTATCTACCATTCGATTTCAATACCACCTCATGTAAATATAGCTATTGCTCTTCCTTTATCATCCACACATCAACGCAGGGAAACCATGAATAAACTCGCTTACAATTTGTCTATGTCAATTCGACAGATTCATGAGGCTGCCTTCGCCTTGCCTTCTTTCGTGAAGCGGGAGGTGGCAGCTCTTCGTTGAAACCAGTCCGCGTGTAATAGGTTTCTACATGCATATTTTGTAGCGTGGATGGCGAATTTCGCGCAAGTTCGTCGTGTATCAGGTTGCCACCTAGTGATTTTGAGTTTGCCAAAGATGTGTAGAATGAATACACAACATGTAACCTGGATTCTTGGCCGTGTAAGTTGTGGCAATGGACTCTCTATTTGGAAAAGTCAAGAGCCAGACGCAAACATTGGTTCCTTTGAAACAGTAAATCGAAATAAAACTTCTCAACATGTTTGTATTTTCGGTTCTAGTTCCCAAACCGGGTCGGACCAAACTAGAATCGATATTTACAATAAAAATAAGCACAACCCGGAATCGAAAACTCATGAAAAAAATATAAAAAAAAACATAATAGAATAGTAATTTTAAGATCTTGTAAGATTAATAATTTATATAAAATTTAAGTTAACCTTTTTTTAAATAATATTTACACTATTTGATATTATATGAGAGTTAAATAATTAAATTTGCTTTTCTTTTTTAAATATCTCCGAAGTTATTCCATTATTTTTAAATTTAGGCATCGTTTTGAAGTTGCACAAAATTTAATCAATTGATAATTTATTTAATCTAATCTCGCATTTACTTGGATCATATTATTTATCAATCTGTTAATTATTTTTCTTACATTAATCAAATCATTTATTATTTATCATTAAATTTAAATTATAATATTAACCTTAATGAATAATTTTGTTAATATTTTATTAATTATTAAATAACAAAATGATAATTTATCATATTATCTCAAATTTAATCAATTAAACCAAACAAGCTATTATTTATCAATCAAAATAAATATGATATTAAATATTTTTTTAATTTTTTATTATGTTAAATTATTTATCTCCATATTATTATCTTATTTTTAATTCAAAAGGTAAAGATCCGAAATTAAAACCGTATGTGATGGAATTGTCGGTCTTAATTAGCCCTATCGAAGCAAGATGAACTGATTTGTTTCACAAAAAAGGCGTGTTTACTAATAGCGGTTTCCTATATGTCGCGTTTACAAAGAGATTCTGCCACAGCTCTTGATTCTCAATCAAGCATCTGAATCTCGCACGCGCTCACCACACTCCTCTCTTTCAATTTTCCTTATTGTTTTGTGAAATTCTACTCTTTTTCTTGCATAATTTTAATGCAGAATGATCATATACTTTAATCGAGAGAAAATTGAAGCTTGAGTTGAATTTCCAAGGTCGTCCTGATTGTTTGGTGCGTCCAATCCATTTATAACGAGTACGCTTTCGTGCGTGGCGTGACGGATTTTCGATTTC
The DNA here is from genome assembly GCF_012295235.1 of Primulina huaijiensis. Taxonomy (NCBI): domain Eukaryota; kingdom Viridiplantae; phylum Streptophyta; class Magnoliopsida; order Lamiales; family Gesneriaceae; genus Primulina; species Primulina huaijiensis. The sequence goes on from NW_027360451.1 coordinate 26,456, forward strand.
GTTGCATTCGTTATGTTGTTGGGTTCATTTATTTTTTCCGAATTTGTGTTTTCGTACAAAAATATTTGAGATGTCACGCTCTTTGATTATATATTTGAATGCTTTAAAGAATGTTGTGTGTCTGGCGAACGGATACGAGATCTTTATGGAATTATTCTTGTGTTGTTGTTTTGGCTTCAAATGTTCAAAACTTTTGTGCCTGCCTGCCTGGTTGTGTTATGCACATTGTAGGCTGTTGAAATGAAGTAAAATGTAGTTCCTGTTCTTTTAGCTCATATGGACAGAATCCAGGTTACTTTTATGATTGGAATGTAAAATAACTTGCTCGTGGAGGAAATGGCTCTAATGATCTTGTATCTTTGAGAATCTAGTTATCTTGGTTTAATAAATTGACCAGCCCAATACCTGTTTTGTAGGATTTGTTGCTTGATTCTATCAATCACCATAAGTTGGTGTTAACGCTATTCATAAAGCAGATTTTTTTTTCTTTTTTTGCAATTTAAAGCTGTAAGTTAAATCGCTTTTGGTTTCAGGAACTTAAAGATGGCTGAAGTGATTGCAGCTTTCTCAATAACTGAAGTGGCATCATTTATAAATCGGGTTGGTGTTACTATCCCCTGATGCAGGAGATTGCTTGTTTATATTTTTTTTCAAAATTTCTCTCCATGGTCAATGGTGTGTATCTTGTAAAGGGGAATCAAGCATTATGAGGGATAAAATATAGTCCGTCAACAAAAACGTGTATTCGCTAACTTTTTTTCTTTCTTTTTTTATTTAAAAAGTTGTATTTGAGTTAGTTTTATTTACTAATCCTGGTTGAAAGTGATCAATTATGCAACAATTCAGTGATTGTTAACGAGCTCTGGTAATAGATTCTTAGCCAGTATCTAATTTTATTTTTGCCTATCATTATTGCTTCACCTGTGTCTTTTATGTGTTGGCTTTTTCTTGAAGTACAACAAGTACTGATGTGTGCTATTTTATATTCACTGAATGAGTGAAAAGACCATAATTTTTCCTGAATGTGAAGAACTTGACTTATTCACATTGGTTGGATGATGGTTGATTGTTGAATTTTTCTTATTTGCGTCAGATTCAAGCACTCGTCTCCTTATGACCTCCCCAAACTTTTAATCTTTACTTAAGCCGGTGCAATTTAATTTTTTTCTTCATTAATAATTTTGACTTGGAACTTTTTTGCCCATGCATCCCTTTGATATTGGACTTTAATGGACTTTCTAAGCTTGAGAGAAATCATGAGAGAAATATGATTTCTTTGTCCATGCAGACCGGTATATCTGATTTTGCACATCCCAACTCATACGGAAAGTTAACAGTCCCTCCATGCAAGTCCAGCACTAAACTAACAGCTTGTAGAAATAGCATACGGCTGTTTCAAAGGCCAGGAGGGAAACTAGCGCTAAGAACTGTTGCCCATGGCATGTCACATGACAATGCTGAGAGTTACCGCTCTCATCAATCGACTGATGATCCACTGTTTATCTGTCCTGAAGATGATGGAAATTCTCAGGATCCAGGAAATGATGATTTGGTGTCTATATGTTCCAAGAATGATGGCAATTCCAAGAGACCACGAAAGGACTCAGAGGTGAACCAAATGTTCGATTTTCAACCAACTGTTACGAAACAGGTGAACCAAGATAGTCTTCCTGACAAGCTGAAAGCTGTTCACTTGCATATTCTAGCTATGGAGCAGTGGAATGCATCCAGGCTCAAAACGTGCCACCGGTATGTTATGTTTCTGCAAAAGAAATATAATGAGTTTCTGGGATTGTACTTTCTTCTGCATTTATATTGGTTTTGTCTCAGTAAAGCCTGAAACGTGGCATCGTGAGCCAGATATTTCCACTCACGATCCTCGTAAAGTTGCTTGCTGTCCCAGTTTTTGGCTGCTTTTGGTTTTTTTGGTTTGGGGATTTGGAACTTGTATATTACAATTTTATCAAATAAATGCAGTACTTTCCTGTTTCACAAATTTCACAAGGAACTAACACGGTTTCCTCTTACTCGCAGAAACTATGCAGCAAGCGCTACCAACATGATAAACTTTTTGGCTCTTAAAGGATTAGATGTAGAACCGATTAAAGAAGAGCTTTCTTCTATTGGTCTTTCCGATTTAGGGGATATAAATCCATACGTCCTTCCGAGCCTTTCTGCATGCATTCAAATACTTGTCTGCTCAATGTCGGAGTCCTTGCTAAGCATGGAAGGTTCTGTTGAGGAGCTTCCCATTCACAAAGGCATGGAATATCAAACCGAGAACCTATCAAGGACTGCAATGATGAAAATGGCATCTTCTAATAAGGATCTATTGCTTGGAACTCTCCAGGGCCCAAGAATGACTCATATCATGGTAACAGTAGACCAGGAGATTGTGGAAAACGACACACTTGTAGCTGATCTCATTAATTCGGGAACCAGCATTTTTCGTATCAACTGTGCGCATGGAAACCCTGAAATTTGGGGTAAGATAATTAGCATAGTGAAGAGAAGCTCTCAGCTTCTGGAGAAACCTTGTCGGGTCCTCATGGACTTAGCTGGACCAAAGCTAAGAACTGGAAAACTGAAGGCTGGTCCAGGTGTGGCTAAAATCTCTCCGAAAAGGAATGCTGTTGGTGATGTCTTACGGCCGGCCCAAGTTTGGCTTTCACCACGAGGTGCAGGTCCACCACCACCTCATATATCAGCTGATGTTATTATCCATGTGGATGGCCAAGAGTTTCTCAGTAAGTTAGAGATTGATGGATCTGTAAGTTTTGCTGATGCCCGAGGAAAGCATAGGAGTCTCAGGATTTTAAGCAAGTGTCCTATTTTTTCTGGTGTTGGGTTCATGGCTGAGTGCAGCAAGACTGCATATGTTGAAACTGGAACAGCATTGTATGCTAAGAAGAAGCGGCGAAAATACCCCATTGGATTTGTGGTGGATGTTCCCCCTTCTGATCAATTTGTTAGATTGAGAGTTGGTGACTTGCTGACAATATCTCGAGATTCTTCAGACGAAGGGGATGGATTGACTTGTTCAGACGTTGGCTCCCATAGGATAACTTGCCCATCTGGCTATCTATTCGATTCTGTCAAACCAGGAGAGCGCATATCATTTGATGATGGAAAGATATGGGGTGTCATCAAAGGAACTAGCATTTCAGAAGTGGTTGTTTCAATCACTCATGCTGGTCTGAAAGGTACCAAACTTGGCTCAGAAAAATCTATCAACATCCCAGACAGTGATATTTGTTATGAAGGTCTCACTTCTAAGGATCTTATGGATCTAGATTTTGTGGCTGCCTATGCTGACATGGTTGGAATTTCGTTTGTTCGAGATGTTCAAGATGTTATCTTGTTGCGCCAAGAACTTGCAAAGAGACAGATTTCAAACTTGGGAATTGTCTTGAAGATTGAGACAAAATGTGGATTCAAGAAACTACCACTTTTAATATTGGAAGCAATGAAATCTCCAAACCCATTGGGCGTGATGATTGCCAGAGGCGATCTTGCTGTGGAATGCGGGTGGGAAAAGCTTGCAGATATACAGAAAGAAATCATATCTATATGCAGTGCTGCCCATGTACCAGTAATTTTGGCAACGCAGGTTTTGGAGTCACTTGTAAAGTCTGGGGTTCCTAGTAGAGCGGAAATTATAGATGCTGAGATGGGAAGGAGGTAAGAGTATTACGACTTTTGGTTTATAATCATTATATGATTTTTTATCCGCATATTAATTGTCAAAATTGCATGATATTTGTTTTCAAAACTTAAAGTAAGAGCTTTAAACAATAATTTCTTTACCGAGCCCCTACCACCCGTAGGTAGTTTTAAACAAGTTTCTTCATAAGTAGATACTTGAATCCCAAGTATGGCTGGTGACAATGGCCTTGGTTTGTCACGAGTTTGAATCTCATGTTCTAAGTGTGTTTTCCGTTTCGAAATTGGGACAAAAAAGCTTTCAAACCAAAATTCAGAACCAGATGAAATGCGGTCGGTAGCTGGGTTCTTTTTGGTAAATATCCGAGCCTGGTTTGTAGCTGAGGCTTTGTTATGCACTCAGATAACCCAAGTCGGTCCACTCGGTCCGATAACTGAATATTAATTTAAATTTCTCTTTTTTTTTTATATTTACTCAGTTAGTTTTTCGTTAAGTTATACAGTTAGTTTTTCGTTAAGTTATATATTTGAAAAATAAAATACGATAACATTTGTTTTAATTGATTGTTCTTACTCATTCAAATGAAATGATATACACTGCAGGACTAGTTGTGTGATGTTGAACAAAGGGAAGCATATTTTGAACGCTGTCTCTACTCTGGATTCCATTTTAAACAGCCAATGCACCAAGACGAAACCCGAATTGAAGCCTCCAATGTAAACTAGTCAAAGTAAGATTTCTCTTCTTTTCAGCACCAGTCTTCTGTACTTGAGGTGTGGATCAAGCGTATGACATAAGGTTTTGTTTAAATTTTGTTTTAAATGACATTCAGCTCTTCATTTTTTTTTTGCGTATACAAATAATTGACACGGGTCTTGAAAATAAAATCCATAATGTGTTTTAATACCTTATCAGTTTTAAACATGAGAATGATTCACATTTGGCGAATTTGTACCTTTCATTCAAGAGAGCCAACGTCGAAATCTTATTTTAATGCAATAAATGGGGTCAGATGATAAATGTTTCACGCATACAACGTACATATTACATAATATACAGAAGGGGCTCATGTCTTAATATCCCACTGCAGTAAAACGGAACAAAACCAAGTCTCGAGTTGAACCCCACATCGATCTATATTTATAAATTATAACAAACAAAAAGTTATAATACAAGTGACTAAAATAATGTACACGATCATTTGTCTTCAGCTGTAAAGTCTGGCTCGGCAGGCTTCTGAAGTAGCATAGGTGATATCCTTTCTGCCATTCTTGTCTTTCTAGTACGGTTTCGTCGCAATGCACGAAGTGCATTTGCAGCAAATCTCGAGGCATAGATGGTCGCCCCTAAACTCGGTGAACTTCCCCCACCTTTCGCCAATGCATCCTGCAATCGGTTTTCTTCTTCTCGTAGAGACTCTTCTAGCTTCTTCCTACTATAGCGCCGCCATGCTGCTTGTACGAAGCAAGCTGCCCAAGTCCTCCACTGCTGCGAGTAAAACCTAAAAGTATGGCGTAGCTGTTTACTGTGTAGTCGTCGGAATTGAGATGCTACAAACTTCAAATCATCAGCCTTCAACGCGAATGCTTCAACTTCTGATAGAGCTTGGACAGTTCTAGTCGAGATAGGGAGGTTAGATGATGAGTTAGGATCCAGTGCCCAAGTAAGGAGCTCTTCCCCACAAAAATCACCTGCTTTTAGGTAATCTGAGTTAAAAAACCCGGTCCTTCCTCCATTTGTCGTTACAGTCAACAATTTTCCACGCATTATAAACAGCATTTCATCCACTGGATCCCCTTCTCGTACTATGTAGCTGTCCTCAGTGTAAAGCACTGGTTTGAGACGGTCGCACAATGCATCAAGGAGTTGATCATCCATTTTCTCAAACAGTGGCACCTGAATGACAGACAATTATGTATATAAGAAAAGATATCATATCAAGATTATAAAAGATAACAGTTACAAAGGGCGGACTGAAACTCTGATTACACAGAAAATTACATTGTTATTCGCCAAGTAGAAGAGTTTGTCACAGTTTCACAAGAGAGACTGCATGTGAAAGATTATAAACAAATCATTTTACCCATTTCTCCTCCTTGAATTCAGAAGAGGAAGTTATAAATCAGCAAACCTAAGTCCAATTTTCTATTCAAGATTAAGGTATTTGGCAGCAAATAAAGAACCAGTGTCAACTTTGATGCAATAAATGGGCATGTTGAAGGACTTACTCTTTTCAATAAATCCAAACAGAGATGCCGTTTGATATCTCTTCTTAGATCCTTGGGAAGATTATGAACCAGAATTTCTTCTTCAACACCTCTAGTTTCCTGCCATCTGTATTGCTCGTACCTCCTGATTCTACCCCTCAAACTATCAGGGAGCAACCGGTGAGACATCCATTGCTCTGCATCTCGTCTTTTAACCCTCATCTCCTCTAATCTTAAAGTTGTGGACTGCAGATACGTCTGTTTTACCAACACTACAGATTAGTAGGAACTCATGCTACAAAAGGCGTCCATAAGACTTGTCATCTTAATATATTATAGCACTTGGCCAAAATTTTATTATAAGTAAATTTTAGAGAAGACCTTTGCATGTGTCTCTTCGTTACCAAACAAATGCCATTTCATTGGCTCCAAGGTAAGAGTAGTGAAACTACTTACTCACCTGCATATTTCCAATCAGAAACGAGAACAGCACCAAGCCGGATATAGAAATAGCAACTGCAAAGCAACTTTCCCAAACAAAGGTGCTTGTTTTAAGGTTTTGGCCAAGGGAACTGAAACAACAGACAAGAGCTTAGCCTCATATCCTGAATCAGAAACTCAATGAATAGAATATAGCTATACCATCCTGATAGGAGAAAGATACCTTAAATTCTGCAACCCCCACCAGAAACAGTAAAAGAATTTCTGAGGAAAATCTTTTGATTCAACAACACCAGATTGAAGGGCATCGAGAAATATTCCAAAGTCAAAAGCAGTTGTATCGGGATTCTGAATAGGGCAGGAGTTGTTCAACATAGTGCTGAATTGTGTGTGATCACCTATGCAATGAAATGCGGCATGTCGACAAGCAGTCTGATTACCACAGGCTTTTCGCCAGCAAGTAGTTTCACGTCCTATCGAAAACAAATACCAAAAGGCTCCAAGCACCTAAAAGGGGATACACACAAAAATCATGCTGATAGTTTAACGAGTTGCAGCACTGTTTATGCTGGAGCAAATGAGTGAAAATATGAATTAAACTCCAAAAAAACTTACATGACTGGCAAGCATGTAAAGAAAAAGATTGAAGGCAGCCCCAGCCCATGCTGTTTCAGTGAGTATACCAGAAGTTCTAGTGACTTCTTTATACAAAGGATAAACACGGAGAATCCTTGGTATATATTGTAAGAAAACCACGTATTGTAACAAATTCTTTGTGTTAAAAGATTTTGCACCACTCAATTTGGGAATGACAATCCAGATTACAACCTGGAAAATCATTAGATAATCAGATTCATGGGTAAACTCCCAACAAAAATATATTCTGAACATGAATTGTAACTTCTGGGAAAAAATGTATGAATAATATAATAATTTTGGAGATTTGAGAGATCGGCTTTATTTTCACAGAGGCTGATATACAGTCAGTTACAAAAGCAAGGACCATGGAAAACGCTCACAAGCAATCTTTCCTGATTTCTTGTCACACAAAAAAATTATTGTTCTAGTGGAAGAGTATGTTTTATCTGCATGTAACGGATATCTATGCACAATCAGGCCATAGGTGCAAACGAAAAATTTCCCTAACCTGAGGAAGCGGAAGAACTGCAAGGATGTCAATTATGAAGTATGATGACAGATATCTCTTTGCTATCTCCCAAGAATCTTCAACTAAAACACCTCTTCCAAATACACGAGAAGATGGGGCAATGAAACCGGTGTGAAATTGAAATAGAATATGGATGATGTAAAACACATCCGTAAAGGATCGTAGAATACTGGCTGTGAGCTCCAATTTTGGGTCCAAATCAAGGCACTTCTTTTCATCATTGATAATGGGAATATAGAAAAACAAGGGGTCCAACGAAATGGCAAGCACGCATGATAATACAAATATCTTATTCCATTTCTGAAGGAATGACCCTTGTGGATCAAGAATTTTCTTCCGAGATCCCTCGTCATCCGCCAGAAACTTTCTCAGTGAGAAGGATCTCAAGGATCCTGTGAACCTTTTGATTCTATCAGAACCAGATTCTAAACCCCTCTGAAATCTGTCTGAAACTGATGACACTGCTACTCTAAGTCTACCCTCTGGTACTCCACTTTCAGATTGAGAATGCCCATTGTAGATTTTCTCAGATCTCCAATCTTGAAACCTAATAGGGGACAAAGACATTATTAGCACTCAATTGTAAGAAAAATGAAACACAGAGAGCACTCTGATCTTTTTTTTTAAAAAAAAATCTTATAAGATTAGTGGGTTGTTTTTAAATCTTATAAAACCAGACAGTTTACAATCCATTAAGCATCTTACAAACTTTTTTTAAATAGCTTATATATTTAACCAAACAGTCTAAGATTCTCATGAACGACTTTTCTTCCCCTTATAAGAGGTATTTGAAAGGAGGAAATCAGCCAAGTAGTTAAATTAATCATGAGAGACATATGGAGAGTGAGAGTCAATACCTTATTTCACATCTCTTTTACTAACCCACCTCAGTTCTATTTGTTGGGGAATTACACCCCCGAAGCGATGCCGACCAAGATGATA
>NW_027360452.1:0-35571 GCF_012295235.1 Primulina huaijiensis
AACCTTGAAGGGTCCTTCCCAACGAGCTTCTAACTTTCCCACATCGCCCACTGGCTTCACTTTCTTGATGACCAGGTCCCCGACCTAGAAATTTTGTGCTCGAACATGTTTTTTATATGACCTCATAACCCGGCTTCGGTAGGCTTCCATTCGGAGTGCTGCCCGATCTCTCTTTTCTTCCACTAGATCGAGCTCAATGGCACGAGTTTGATTATTTCTACTCGGGTAAGATTCCACCTGAGCAGAAGATTGTCCCATCTCCGCAGGCAAAACTGCTTCCGAGCCATAAACTAAACTGTATGGAGTTTCCCAGGTAGATGTTCGAGGTGTAGTCCTATATGTCTATAATACACTTGGTAACTCTTCAACCCAATCTTTACCCTTTCCTTGAAGTCGGACTTTTAATGCTTGTACAATAATCCTGTTGGACACCTCGTTTTGGCCATTGGCTTGTGGATAAGCTACCGAGGTAAAAGCCTGAATAATTTTCATCTCTTGGCACCAGGACATGATTTTTTTCCCCTGGAAATGTTTTCAATTGTCTGAAATTAATCTTCTCGGGATACCAAATCTGCAAACGATATTCTTCCAGGGAAATTTCATCACCTCATCCTCGGTAATCTTAGCCAAAGGCGGCTTTCACCCACTTAGAGAAATAATCCGCGGCCACCAACAGAAACTTCTTTTGAGCCCGAGCTATGGGGAAAGGACCAACGATATCCATGCCCCATTGATCAAAGAGACATGATGCTGAGATAGGTTGCATGCCAGTGATCGGATTGTGTTCAAATTTAGAATGATATTGACAACCTTTACATGCTTGGACGAGTTGGACGGCATCTTGATTCATCTTGTGCCACAAAAAACCGGCTAGTATCGCTTTTCGAGCCAGGGAAGTTCCTCCAAGATGTTCACCACAGCATCCTTCATGGATCTCTTGGAGGACATACTCTACTTCATTCTCTGCTACACACTTGAGAAAAGGACCCTGGTATGATCTTCTGTATAAAACGTTATTTAAAATGACGAACCTGGGTGCTTGCTTCTTGATTTTCAGAGCTTGAGCTCGGCCCTCTAGGAGTTTAGCATGAATTATATACTCGATCAAAGAGGTCATCCATGAATTCTTCTAGGATGATGGCGCATTTTCATCAACAGAGAGAACCAACCGGGAAAAACACAAGACCTCCCGGGTGTTCACATCTGACAAGGAGGCGGCCATCTTGGCTAAGGTGTCAGCTTCCACGTTCTCCTCCCTGGAATTTGCTCGATGCTCCAATCAATCAGGGATGCTGCTCGGGCTCTGATGAGCCCAAAATATCTGAGCATTTTCTGATCTTTGGTTTTATATGCTCCTTTGATTTGCTGGGCAACTAATTGAGGCGGATTGTAATCCGGCCAGAACAGCCTCATATTCAGCTTTGTTATTGGTGACTCGGTAATCGATCCTTAAAGCTAACTTAACCTTCTCTCATGTTGGAGCAATAAAAACTACCCCATCCCCACATCCTGACAAGTTTGACACTCCGTCAACAAAAATTCTCCATATCTCCTCTTCTCCTGGTTGAATCATTTCTATCAAGAAATCTGTTAATGCTTAGGCTTTGATAGCAACCCGAGGTTTATACTCGATGTCGTATTCCCCGAGCTCTAAGTTCCATTTGACCATTCTTCCTGAGACTTCGGAATGTGTCATGATTCTCCCAAGTGGGGAGTTAGTGAGAACCACAATTGGATGTGAGAGAAAATAAGTTCTCAGTTTTCATGTAGTCACTACCAAAGCCAGGGCTATTTTCTTTACTTCACTCTATTTTAGCTCTGCCCCTCAGAGGACAAGGCTGACGTAATACACCGGCTTTTGGTATGTCTCTTCTTCTCGGATGAGTACGGAGCTAACGACGTATTCTGTAGCAGGTAAATAGACCCACAATTTTTCCCCGGGCTCGGGCTTTATCAAGATGGGTAACTCGGCCAAGTGCTTTTTAAATCTTGAAAGATTGCTCACACTTCTCATCCCAACCGAACTTTTGTGCCTTCCTCAGAACTTGAAAGAATGGGTAACTTCTATGGGCAGACCTGGAAATGAATTGAGACAGGGCAGAAATTCTCCCGGTCAACTTTTGCACTTCAATTCCTCGGTCCGTTACCAGAAAACCCAAGAATTTTATACTTCTTACCCATAAAACACATTTGGCCGGGTTGAGTTTATCCATAATGCCTTAGGGTGGCAAAGGTCTCGTCCAGGTCGAAAACAAAGCAAGAGACTTTTCTGGTCTTGATCAAGATATCATCCACGTAAACTTCCAAATTCCTCCTCATCTGTTTCTGAAAGACTTGATTCATTAGGCGTTGGTATGTGGCCCTGGCATTCTTCAATCCAAAAGGCATGACCACATAGCAAAAAGTGCCTCCAGAAGTGATGAAGCTTGCTTTATCTTGATCTTCTCGGGCAAGGAGGATTTGGTGATATCCCTGATAAGCATCCATAAAGCTCAACAATTCGAACCCGGAAGTTGAATGGTAATGTTATTTCGCAAATCCCCAATTCCCAAAGTTAATTGTAATGTTATTTCTCATTCCGGGTAAATCGCATGACCCGCGAAGCCGAACAAAGCTGTCTCAACCGCCTTCAGCTGGTACTCATGCAAATCCATTTGCACTAAAGCTTCCTTAAAGATGACAATGACAAAGCTGCCATTGTCAACAAAAACTCTCAATACATCATAATTGGTAACCTTGGCTTGAATGACAAGAGCATCGTTATGGGGTAGGCTGACCCCTCGGAGATCTTCCCGGCCGAAATTTATGACATGCTCTTTTCTTCTCCTCCCATCAACTTCTAAACACTCTCTTCTACCCCTTACCTTCAGGACCCGGTTTGAATCACCATCTGTGGATCCCCCTAAAATCATCTTTATTACTCCTCGAATCGAGGAGGGAGCTTTTTTTTCTGGTTGCATACTTCTTTTCTCCCGTGAGTTTCCTACTTCCCTCCTGCTCCCACTCGGGTCACCTGTCGGTCTTCTAATGGTTCTAGGCCCAGGACGCTAAGATAACCAGTTTGGTTGTCTTGACGTATCGCTGTGTTCGTTAGAATCTGGCATAGAGCGCCGATTGGACTCTTTCCTTAAAGTTCGACATTCACTGGTGTTATGAGAGCATTCTTCGTGGAGAGTGCAGAACCCTTTTTTCTCTGATCTGGATGATCTCACCATTGAACTCGGGTGCTGGGCTATGTCTGAGCTACACTCTTGAATTTCTCGATCCCGGAAAATTCCCAAGGGGATATGAGAAAAATGTCCCGAACCGCCCTTCTTATGAGCTCTCTCCTCAGGCCTGACAGCCCGGTCTCCCCTGGCTCTCTTCAAAGCTTCTCTCTTCTGATTTTGAACTTCTTCCATGTTGATGTATTTCTCTGTCCGGGATAAAAGATCTTCAAAGTCTCCGGGCAACTTCTTCGTCAGAGATCGAAAGAAATCTCCCTCCCACAATCCCTATGTGATGCAGTATTTTTTGTCTCGGGGGCGCAGGCAGGGACATCCAAATCCACTCGATTGAATCTTTTGATGTATGCTCTCAAAGTCTCGTCCTGGCCCTACTTCACCTCAAACAAACTGAAAGCAGTCTTTTTATATTTCTTGCTGCTGCTGAACTGTTGCAAGAATACTTTTTGAAAACCTTCAAAAGATTGAATGCTTTGAGGTGCCAGCCCCTCGAACCATCTCTGGGCCGAGTCGACCAGGGTGGTTTGGAACATTTTACACTTGATCTGGTCTCCATAACAATGTAGCATAGCCATATTTTTGAATCTGGAGAGATGTTCTTCAGGATCAGAACTCCTGTCATAATCCTTAATCCTGGCCGACTTGAAGTGTCCTGGAAGTGGCTACCTGATGATGATATCAAAGAATGGACAACCCTTGACTACAACTCGAGTGCTGCTCTTAGAACTGACTTGCCCTTCCAGTACTTTTACTTTCTTCCTTAACACTTCTAGCTCTTCTGCCACAGTAGGAGATTTAGAACCAGCACTCGACTCCCTTTCTTCCTCCCTCCTTTCTTCTTCCCGACTTTCCCGCACCTGTTCATGTTCTTGCTCTGGATGGTTAGAATGATGAGAAAGGGCTTTCTTCGCCAAGGCTGCTTCCACAGCATCAGTCACAATCTTGGCCAACTCTTCAGGTGTTAAGTTAACAGTAGGCCGGGGGTCAGTGGGCGGCGGACCACCCGTACTAGAAAGATGTGTATTATCTCCCTGGATCCGAGAAGTTTCTTGATTCGCTCTCCTGGTAGGGCCATATCAACGCCTTATAACTCTAAATTCCCACAGATAGCGCCAATGATGCGATCTGGGTGAAATGGATGAGCCCGGTCAGGTACTCTACCGGATCTGCTGTCAAGATAAAGAAGGAAAAAAGAGTAAGAGGTATTTGAGCTAGAAACTTCTTTCTCGGGCGAGTAGGATTTCCTGCACTCAAGAAGATAACCACATGAATAGGCGCCGGAGGAGTGTCCGACATGGCCACTCCGATGCTTAAGTCAGTGAATGATTCAAGCAAAAAAACCAATGTAACCAAGTTATGATGGTGATATCGGTATATGAGTTTTTACAATAAATGAATTGTAAATATGAGTATTCAATATCTGAATAGAGAATTAAATGCAAGAAAGGAACCTGGTATTTATAGTAGGAGAAGTAATGATGACCTTATTCTGCGTACTACCTACTAATTATAGCATGATGCTAATCATACCTTATATTCTGACATGTCAAATCTCACACTAGTCACATCCACCCTACCTGATTTTGTCAACCACTTGGATCAGTGACAGAGACGGGACAGCCACCCACACCTTATTCTGCTAGTTCCCTTGAGTGTGGTACTCATATCGAGGTGGCCCTGGTAGAAAATCTCCCGAGAGCTTGCACGAGAGCCCATGCATCCAATATCCCAGGGAAAATACGACCCAGGTGTTCAATTGCCCGACCTCTAATGAACCCTTCTCGTAGATTCCACCTGATTTGAGCTATCCACTCGATATCCCAGGTCGTCTGTGACCCGGGTTCCTTCGTAGACACCACCCATTGTCCCGGATCATCTATGACCTGGGCACCATCCATACCCCTGACCAGGGCACAATCCATGGCCCGGGATATCTCGGGGTATCATGCATGATATAGAAAAAAAAAGTGTAAATTAAATGAATTTAGAAGTATGGTCGTTTCACCTGGCATCCCGTCATTTGAATTTTTAGGCCTTTTCTTTTTTCATGCATCAGACTCCTTTATATATCCAAAAATTGTGAAATATTACTAGTAAATGAGGCCTGCACATTATCAATTCGGAGAGTTCTTGATGACTCTTCTGTTGTCTGTTGCCAGTTTTTCTGATTAATAACCATGGTAGCTTGGGAGTCCATCAAATTTCCCTTGAATTGTACAAAAGATATTTGCAGGGATCAATCTGAATTTGATCCATTTGGCCAATAATCCTTGTTATGAAATTGTCAAAATCGTCTTGGCTATCAGAGACACTGAATTTGGTGTCCTAAATCAGCAATTACAGAGTCTTTCCAAAATATTCAAGATATGTTAATTAAGCTTCTACTGGAAGGTTATCCTCTGATTCAGGAGAAGATAACGATTAGTGTATGACTTAATTAAAAAAACTAAATTCAAATAAGTTAGGATGATATGGAATGTTGACATAAAGAGATTTTATAAATACANAGTTTTCATCAAAGTATAGGTGAAGCTTGTGTATACAAGAAAATCAAAGGACAAAAGGTGTTCTTCTTAGTTCTTTATGTAGATGATATTTTGCTTATTGGGAATGATGTGGAAATTTTATCTAGCATAAAGAATTGGCTAGCCAATAATCAAAAGTGGTACATATTATAAGTGGGAAATGAATGGATGGGGTTTTAGGTAGTGGAAGAAAAAGGTCGTAATATTTTAGGTTGTACAATGATAAAGATTTTTCCTGTCTACTATTGAATTTATAATAAAAAAAAATTTATTTTTGATTATGTATTTTTTTTTAATTCTGACTTTACTTTGTCAAATTTCGTTTTCTATCTCCTTTCTTCGTTTTTTAATTCGGTTTTTTTTTCAATGTTAATCATTTTTCTTATATATTGATGATGTGGAACCTATATAGTGCTTACGAAATGCTCGTACCGTGCGATACTTGGAACGTGAAGATAAATGATATATAAAATGATAATAATATTTTTGAATATATAGTTTTGGGGATCGATATAGAGTTTAGAGGGGGAGTGAATAAACTCTTTCCTTTGTCGAATGTTTTTGCAAAGGGTGCTAGAATCATGTTAGAGATTATATCTATTCTTGTTCGAATGATTATCCAGCAGATCACAAAATAAATGCGGAAACAATCTGATGGTATAGGGTGAAAACAATAAAAACAGTAGGCAGTAGACGATGGTTGTTTCTGGAAATTCGATGATAAAATCTTCTACGTCTCTCCTTCTTCTGTTTCCAGAAGATATCACTAAAAGACTTTGGCTTTTATAGTACAACTCTTGTACACACCCACTTCAGCAGGACTTATCCTTTGCCTAATGAAACTCTTAGTTTCACAACACAAGTAATATAGTAAGGTTTTGGAAAAGACTCTTTTCCAAATTACAGACTATTCTCAGTGAAGTATATTAAATTGAATAGCTTCGAAACTAAGAAACAACAAAACAAATTGATCTCAGAAGATCAGATATATGATATGAAGCGTGTGCTGCTTTTCTGTATGTTGAGCTTCTTGATAGATAGTAGTTGAGATAGCTCAAAAGACGTTTGGACAGATAGTGTATTCTCAATGATGATTCGTGTGTATTTCTATAAAGATGGATCCTTATATATAGAAACCTTGAGTCCAACGTCTATAAGCAAAACGGCTTCTTTTGACTTCTGAGCAGAATCAGCTTTATCACCTAAAAAGGGTCCTTCAGAAAGGCTTCAGAATTATCAGTCTTTGTTTCATACCACAAAAAGTAAGGAGTGTTATGTAGAACCCGTAACTTAGACTACGTATAAGTCATGCATAATTCTAGTATTTAAATTAAAATGATTTTTATTGCATGAGTTTCTAAATTTGATTATTTTACGTAGTAGTTTAAATTTTTATCCTTTCAGTTATTTCAGTAAGGCCGGACTGGAGTTGGAGCTTAGAGATAAAATTTAAGATTTAGAAAATATTTCCGGAATTTATTTTAGCTAGCAAGTAAGTTAATTTAAGTTAAAAGGAGGTTTATGAAATTATTTAAGTTACTTGAGGTGAGTAGAAAATAAATTCATTTAAGTTCTTAATTATGGGGTTAGTTCACTAAATTAATTAAAGGATAGGTAAGGCTTTTAAGGGTTATAAATCTAGTTAATAATTAACATTTTCCCTCCACTTATTTGTTGAAATTCGGCCACCCCTTGGAGATGCAACATTTCTATGCCAACTCATCATCTTTGACCCATTCTTTATTATTTTAGCATGCTAACTTTTTTTTATTTATTTAGCAACCTTAATTAATTAACTATTAAGCATTATCCTAGTCTAGATTTCATGAGGAAATCGGACACCTAGCCTCCAACAAAACACCCCAACAATTATGTGTTTTCAACCAAAATTCAAATTTCAAAAGGGGGAGACTTGGTCTTGATTTGTTCCCTATATTTTGCACCCACTTCCCTCACTCTCCCAACCACCACTTTCTCCTCCCCCATCACCGAATTAGAGAGTATTTCAGAGTGTAAAAAAACGTGAGAATTCAGTGGGAGATAGGAGAGAAAAATCGAGTAAGAAGAAAGGTAGAAAAGAAAGCGCTCCACCTCCTCCGCGCCGGATCGTCTCGTTCTTTCGTTTTTCTTTCAAACGAAACCAGGCATGCATATATTCTTCCTTGACTCTTCAATCAAGTCATACTATCATTATTTTTATGATTTATGATCATCATTTCATGCATGAACCGAAATACATCAAGAAATTTCAGAAAATGCAACATGCAGAATTTTTCGGTTTTCTCTTGTGCTTCACGGGTTGCTTTGTTTTGTGGGTTTCAGGTATTGGTTCGATTCCAGGCTCCCAAGGCGACTTATAGACATGTAATAGGATGTATTAGGATCACTTTGGTTCATTCATTCGAGCCCCACACCCGCTGGAAACGAGAAATGACAGCAGCTTCCCATTCTTGCCATATTGAGTTTCGATTTTCTCATGTTGCTGTCAAAGGGAAATGAATCTGATCTTGGCTGCCCTAAGGGCTTATAGCCATGGTTGGATCACTTCCCTAGCATGTCTAAGACGTGACTAAGTTGCCCTTTTGGTGGCTTGGTCCCTGGTTAATCGGTTTTTACAAAATACTCAAGAACAGCCCCTGCACCCTTCGGCTTATCATTTTTGACAGCATGTGTGTTTCGACTTTTGTGGAATGGTGTGGATCTTGGTTGGCCTATGGCCCTTAGCCACGGTTCATACCATGCCCCTAGATGTCTAGATCGTGTCTTGGTCAATTAAATGGCCACTCGAACGATCGGTGACAGCTAAACAAGAACAATGCCCCGACGCGCAGAATTGGTTCTCGGTTGGAACTTTTCGGTTGTTGCTGGTGTGATGCGAATTGTGGCTGGCCTAGGGCCCTTAGCCATGGTTCAAATCATTCCTTGGGATGTTGGTAAGAGTCTCTGGTCGGTGGTTCAAGCCCCAATGGCCATTAGCCTCGCAATCGACGCAAGAAACCAAAGCACAGCTGCTGTATTTTTGGACAGCAACTTGCTGTGACGGTTCAGTGGCTCGTTCGAGTTCTCGGTTGGCTTTTAGCCCATGGCCTTGGACTGGACAGTGCCTCATCGAGTTAGGAAGGTCATGTTTTTGACCGTTTGTGATTCGGATCATTTTTGAGGTCGTACGAGAATTTACGGTGCGATGTGCCAAATTGACTCTCGAAAGAGCGTTTCATGTTTTGGCCTCCATTCACCTAGATTTCGGCCCTCACCATTTTAGGAGCATTATTTGATCATTTTAGACGTATTTTAATCATGACTACATGATGGTTCAGTGTTGGTTCGGGTTGGCTCGGAGTCATGATTTAATACGAAGTCGGTAGGCGTAATTGTCACATTTTTTAAGGTTATTGTATAGTTTGGTCCCATAAATCTATTGCATATTTTTCATGGCATATTTAGGTTGCAGCGAGCCTGGGAGCGATCCAATCCAAGCAGTAAAATGGGTACAGGATATTTAATTCAGTTATTTAATTATATTACGTGCAAAAATACAAATTTTGAGATTTATGCGATATTGCTTGTGGTCACTTTACTATCATGCTTAAGTCCGGTCCCCAGTATCGGCCCGGTCACCAGTTACCGGTCAGTTCAGTTGTTTCACCCAGTACTGTGGCAGTAGTCTGATCAGACGTAAATCCGATCCCCAGTATCGGTCCGGTCACCAGTATCGGTCAGCTCAGTTCAGTTCAGTTCAGGGACCACTTGCGTAGACCATAATCTCACAGAAAATTATTATATGCTATTTCAGTACAGGGCTCCAAGGAGCAAACAGTTTCACTATGATTTTCAGTTCAGCTATGCACGTATTATAATTAATCATGACACGACATTTTACGATATGCCTCATGACATGAAATTTTACTCCCATGCAATTTTACTATATTTACTCGTTATTTACGATATATGCATGTTGAGTCTTTAGACTCACTAGACTTGATTGTTGTAGGTACTGATGATGTCGGGATCGAGGGCGGGGACCAGTGAGCTAGCTCGAGTCGGCAGTAGTGGCACCCGAGGACCTCAGTTTCAGCACTTGCCATTTTGATGCTCAAATATTTTATTAGTTATTGAATACTTTAACTTGTTATTTTGGCAAGTAATAATTTCTTCCGCTGCTGTTTTGAACGTTAAATATTTTATCAGTTTTTGGTATGAATGAGGCACTCCATTTATTTTAAAAGAAAAATTTTAAATTTTCCGCAAATTTTCAAGTAAGGATTTTTAGGCCTCTACATCTGGTATCAGAGCAATGGTTCTGTAAAGGGTTGCACTACTACTGACCGCGAGAAGCTCATGAAGTCACGTCGTCGGTCTGTAAGTTTTACAGTTACGCATTTTATTTAAAGCATGAATTATTTAACAGCATGTTTACATGAAATGTTTTACTTCCATATTTATGTTATTGTTCAGTACTTAAATTTAAATAAATTATGGAATTATGCATGTTAGTTACGTATGGGTTATGTATGGAACAGTATGCCCCCTAGACGCATTCTCGAGCGCACTATAAATGAGGAGCCTCGCCAGGAGGACAGGGAGGAGCAGAGGCAGGAGAGAGACTTACCACCTCCACCACCACCGGACATGAATGCCCAGATGCTAGCTGGGATGACTCGGTTCTTCGCGCAGTTTGCGGAGAACAATGCTGTGGCGACCAGGCCGACAGAGCCTGAGGCAGTATACGAGAGATTCATGAAGATGCGTCCAAAGGAGTTTTCTGGGACGACGGACCCCATGGTTGCCGAGGGCTGGATCAAGTCCCTCGAGGTTATTTTCGAGTTCATGGAGCTTGGAGATGCAGATCGAGTTCGTTGTGCCTCTTATCTGTTCGGAGGAGATGCCCGCTTATGGTGGGAAGGAGCTTCAGTAGCCCTTAACTTGGCTACCCTGTCATGGACACGTTTCACGGAGGTATTCTACTCCAAGTATTTTACGGATGAGGTGCGCACCCGATTGACCACGGAGTTTATGAGCCTTGGACAGGGGGATCTGACGGTTACGGAGTTCATCCGTAAGTTCGAGAGGGGTTGTCACTTTGTGCCCTTGATCGCGAACGATGCTAAAGCCAAGTTGATGCATTTCTTGGTGGGTTTACGGACGATCTTGCGCCGTGATGTTAGGGTGTCTGACCCTACTACTTACGAGGTCGCCGTCTCCAGAGCTCTGGCCGCAGAGCAGGACCAGCGAGATATAGAGAGGGATCGCTTGGGAAAGCGACCAGTTCAGAAACCACACCGCTGTCCTCCTCCTCAGCAGCATCAGCATCAGCATCAGCATAAGGGGCCGCATTACGGGCCGCCCAGGAACAGAAGAGGACCTCAGCAGCATCAGGAGCAGCAGCAGCAGCAGCAGGGACGTGTCGTCCCGAGGACCTTTGAGCACCCAGTCTGTCCCAAGTGCTCACGCCGTCATCCGGGAGCAGGCATGTTTGGCTCAGGGAAATGTTTTAAGTGTGGCAGCACGGACCACATGCTACGGCAGTGCCCCCGGAAGAATCTGCCTACCCAAGGCAGAGTTTTTGCTCTCCATGCTGCGGAGACGAACCCTGATACCATGCTGATGACAGGTATCTTATAGCTTTAAGTTACATTTGCATTCCAATGTTTTGGGAATCAGGATTAAGATTTTGAACTTAGAATTGCAATAGGATTGCATGCTCTACTCAGTATTATTTTCGGGATTTAGTTAGAAGAACTGTGACCTTTGCATGTCTATAAGCTTAGCTCTTGTGATTATTTGGGTTCAGCTTAGTGTTCCGAACTTTCAGGGAGAATTTTCATAGCTGGCTCAGCTACCAAAGCCCTGATAGATTCAGGGGCTACCCACTCATTTATTTCAGAGGTCTTTGCAAACTTTCTCAAAGTTAAGACCATCGGGCTAGATGTAGCCTATTCGGTGTCATTGCCTTCGGGAGAGGAGATAACCGCCACCAGCGTGATCCGAGACATAGACCTTGAGCTGCATGGAAATCTTGTTTATGCGGATCTCATCTTATTGCCGATGCCAGAGTTTGACATCATTCTGGGGATGGACTGGCTATCGCGGAACAGAGTTTTGATCGACTTTCAGCGGAGATCCATTCTAGTTCGACCGCCTGGGATGACTCAGTTCTTATTTGAGCCGGACAGGTACTTTCCTTTACCGCGCATTATTCCATATGTTCAGGCTAGAAAGCTCATGCATAGAGGGTGTCGGGCATTTTTAGCAACTTTTATATCTGTCCCCGAGGCACCCAGTCAGTCAGCCTCAGATGTTCCGATTGTTAGAGACTTCGTAGACGTTTTCCCTGAGGACGTCTCTGGTGTTCCACCTGAGAGAGAGGTGGAGTTTTCCATCGAGCTTATGCCAGGTACGGCTCCGATCTCAAAAGCGCCGTATCGACTAGCCCCGACAGAGATGGCAGAGCTTAAGAAGCAGATTCAGGAACTTCTTGACAAGGAGTTCATTCGCCCTAGTTTCTCACCTTGGGGCGCGCCAGTCTTGTTTGTTAAGAAGAAGGATGGCTCGATGAGACTTTGTATTGACTATCGGGAGTTGAACAGGGTTACAGTGAAGAATAAATACCCACTTCCGAGGATTGAGGATCTGTTTGACCAGTTGCAGGGAGCTTCGATTTTCTCTAAGATAGATCTGCGTTCCGGTTATCACCAGTTGAGAGTGAGAGATGCTGATGTTTCGAAGACAGCTTTCAGGACTCGTTATGGCCACTACGAGTTCCTTGTGATGCCGTTCGGTTTGACGAATGCGCCAGCGATCTTCATGGATCTCATGAATCGCGTATTTCAGCCGTACCTCGATCAGTTCGTGATAGTATTCATAGACGACATCCTCGTCTACTCCAAGAATCGGGAGGATCACAGCAGGCATCTGACTACAGTGTTGCAGACATTGCAGAAGCACAAACTATTCGCAAAGTTCAGTAAATGCGAATTCTGGTTGGAGAAGGTGGCGTTCTTAGGCCACATTGTTTCTAGCAGTGGCATTGAGGTGGACCCAGCGAAAGTTGCAGCAGTCAGAGATTGGGTAGTGCCTCAGAATGCATCCGAGATCCGCAGTTTTCTTGGCCTAGCAGGATATTACCGGAAGTTCATCAAGGGATTCTCCTCGATTGCAGTTCCACTCACAGCACTGACAAAGAAGAATGTGAAATTTGTTTGGAGCGAGGAGTGTCAGAAGAGCTTCGACACTTTGAAGCAAGCTCTTATCTCAGCACCAGTTTTGGCCATGCCGTCAGGGCCCGGTGAGTTTGTTCTGTATACCGATGCTTCGAAGCTCGGTCTTGGCGCCGTATTGATGCAGCATGGGAAGGTGATAGCTTATGCTTCTAGACAGCTGAAAACTCATGAGAAGAACTACCCTACCCATGATTTAGAGTTGGCCGCCGTAGTTTTTGCCTTGAAGATTTGGAGGCACTATCTGTATGGAGAGAAGTGCCAGATCTTTACCGACCACAAGAGCCTCAAGTATTTCTTTACGCAGAAGGAGCT
Organism: Primulina huaijiensis; assembly: GCF_012295235.1. Taxonomy (NCBI): domain Eukaryota; kingdom Viridiplantae; phylum Streptophyta; class Magnoliopsida; order Lamiales; family Gesneriaceae; genus Primulina; species Primulina huaijiensis. Next base: position 13,282 of record NW_027360452.1, read on the forward strand.
GAACATGCGTCAGAGGCGTTGGTTGGAGCTTGTGAAAGACTACGATTGTGACATTAGCTACCACCCGGGTAAGGCTAATGTAGTTGCAGATGCACTGAGCAGAAAAGTTGCAGTGATGGCTCATTTGGCAGTTTCGAGACCTCTTCAGTTTGAGATGCAGAGGTTTGATCTTGAGACTTATCCTCGAGGTAGAGTTCCCCGTCTATCTACCTTGACCATTCAGTCTTCCCTTCTTGACCGTATTCGCAGTGGTCAGGCAGCAGATGAGCAGTTGGCCAAGTGGAAGCAGAGAGATGAGGCCAAGGGCAGTGTTTTGTATTCAGTCAGCGACGGCATACTGAGATACCGAGACAGGATATGGGTTCCTAGCAGTGATTCTATCCGAGCAGACATCTTATCAGAGGCCCATATGTCGCCGTACTCTATTCATCCAGGGAGTACGAAGATGTACAAAGATCTACAGCTATTGTATTGGTGGCCTGGGATGAAGAAAGACATCAGACGATTTGTATCCGAGTGTCTGACTTGCCAGTTAGTGAAGGCCGAGCATCAGAGACCAGCAGGTTTGCTCAAGCCTCTTCCTATTCCCGAGTGGAAGTGGGAGAACGTTACCATGGATTTTGTGACAGGATTGCCGAAGTCAGCCAGAGGATCGAATGCTATCTGGGTGATTGTAGATCGTCTTACCAAATCAGCGCACTTCTTGCCTATTAAGACGACTTTCACTATGGTTCAGTATGCGGAGTTGTATATCCGAGAGATAGTCCGACTTCACGGCATTCCAGTTTCTATCGTGTCTGACAGAGATCCCCGATTTACTTCCTCGTTTTGGAAGAGTTTGCATTCGACCATGGGTACGAAGTTGCTGTTTAGCACAGCTTTCCATCCGCAGACAGATGGGCAGTCAGAGCGAGTTATTCAGATCTTGGAGGATCTTCTCCGTGCTTGCGTCATTGACTTCTCAGGGAGTTGGGAGTCGAACTTGCCATTGGTAGAGTTCACCTATAACAACAGCTTTCAGTCGTCTATAGGAATGGCTCCGTATGAAGCACTATATGGTCGCAAGTGCAGATCTCCTGTTCATTGGGATGAAGTAGGAGAGAGAGCAGAGTTGGGTCCAGAGATTATACAGCAGACTGTTGATGTAGTAGCCCGGATCCGTGATAGAATGAGGACTGCTCAGAGTCGACAGAAGAGCTATGCAGATCAGAGAAGGAGAGAGTTAGAGTTTGCTGTGGGCGATCATGTTTTCGTGAAGGTGGCACCCATGAAGGGTGTCATGAGATTCGGAAAGAAAGGGAAGCTCAGTCCGAGATTCATTGGACCATTTGAGATCCTCGACAGAGTTGGGACGCTAGCCTATCGTGTGGCTCTTCCGCCGAATCTGGCCGGAGTACACAATGTCTTTCACGTCTCTATGCTGAGGAAGTACATGGCGAATCCTTCGCATGTCTTAAACTTCGAGCCGTTGCAGCTTACTCCAAACCTATCTTATGAGGAGAGACCAGTTCAGATCTTAGACAGGCAGGAGAAGAAGCTTCGGAACAAGCTGGTTAGGCGAGTCAAAGTCAAATGGCTCAACCATTCAGAGGAGGAAGCTACGTGGGAATCTGAGCCAGAGATGAGGAGTCGGTACCCCGAGTTATTCGGTGAGTCTTAATTTCGAGGACGAAATTTCTTTTAAGGGGGGAAGGATTGTAGAACCCGTAACTTAGACTACGTATAAGCCATGCATAATTCTAGTATTTTAAATGATTTTATTTCATGAGTATTTAAATGATTTTTCCTTAAGTTAATTATTTCATGCAGCAGTTTGATTTTTATCATTTCAGTTATTTCAGTGAGGCCGGACTGGAGTTGGAGTTTAGAGATAAAATTTAAGATTCAAGAAACCTTTCCAGAATTTATTTTAGCTAGCAAGTAAGTTCATTTAAGTTAAAAAGGGAGTTTAAGGAATTATTTAAGTTACTTGAGGTGAGTAGAAAATAAATTCATTTAAGTTCTTAATTAAGGGGTTAGTTCACTAAATTATTTAAAGGATAGGTAAGGCTTTTAAGGGTTATAAATTTAGTAAATAATCAACATTTCCCCTCCATATATTAGTGAATTTTCGGCCCCTTAGTATCTAGACTAGTCATTGCCAACTCATCACCCTTTTGACCCATTCTTTGTTGAGTTAGCATACTAATCTTTTTAATTCTTTATCCACCTTAATTAATTAATTAGTGAGCATTATCCTAGTCTAGAAAACATGAGGATTTCGGCCACCCCATTCTAGAATCACCCAACAAATATTTGATATCAACCAACAATTCAAATTTCAAATAGAGGTAGACTTAGTCTTGATTTTGGTTCCCTATATCTTGCAACTATCTCCCTCACTCCCCTAATCATCATTCTCCACCCCTCATCACCGAAAACCAGAGCCATTCCAGTGTAAAAAAACGTGAGCACCATAGCTAGAGGCAAGAGAGAAATCGAGCTAGCAAGGTAGAATAGAAAGCGCTCCACCTCCTCCGCGCCGGATCGTCTCGTTCTTTTCGTTTTTCTTTCAAACGAAACCAGGCATGCATATGTTCTTCCTTGACTCTTCAATCAAGTCCTATTATCATTATTTAACATTACATGATCATCATTTCCATGCAAAAACCGAAATCTATCAAGAATTTTCAGAAAATAAAAGATGCAGATTTTCGGGCTTCATGATGCTCTTCACGGTTTCATTTGTTTTGATGGTTTCAGGTATTGGTTCGATTCCAGGCTCCCAAGGCGACTTATAGACATGTAATAGGATGTATTAGGATCACTTTGGTTCATTCATTCGAGCCCCACACCCGCTGGAAACGAGAAATGACAGCAGCTTCCCATTCTTGCCATATTGAGTTTCGATTTTCTCATGTTGCTGTCAAAGGGAAATGAATCTGATCTTGGCTGCCCTAAGGGCTTATAGCCATGGTTGGATCACTTCCCTAGCATGTATAAGACGTGGCTAAGTCGCCATTTTGGTGGCTTGGTCCATGGTGCATCGGTTTTTAAATCAAACGCAAGAACAGCCCCTCCCCTTCTCGGCCCCTTCGTTTTGACAGCATGTGTTGTTTCGAAATGGTGGAATGGTGTGGATCTTGGTTGGCCTATGGCCCTTAGCCACGGTTCATACCATGCCCCTAGATGTCTAGATTGTGCCATGGTCAATCAAATGGCCACTGGAACGACACGAGACAGCAAATGAAACACAACACTACCCACGCATGTATGAGTGTTCTCGGTTGGAGTTTTCTGGTGTTTGCTGGAATATTTCGAATTGTGGCTGGCCTAGGGCCCTTAGCCATGGTTCAAATCATTCCTTGGGATGTTGGTAAGAGTCTCTGGTCGGTGGTTCAAGCCCCAATGGCCATTAGCCTCGCAAACGACGCAAGGAAACCAAAGCACAGTTGCTGTATTTCTGGACAGCAACTTGCTGTGACGGTTCAGTGGCTCGTTCGAGTTCTTGGTTGGCTTTTAGCCCATGGCCTTGGACTGGACAGTACCTCATCGAGTTAGGAAGGTCATGTTTTTGGCCGTTCGTGATTCGGATCATTTTTGAGGTCGTACGAGAATTTACGGTGCGATGTGCCAAATTGACTCTCGAAAGAGCGTTTCATGTTTTGGCCTCCATTCACCTAGATTTCGGCCCTCACCATTTTAGGAGCATTATTTGATCATTTTAGACGTATTTTAATCATGACTACATGATGGTTCAGTGTTGGTTCGGGTTGGCTCGGAGTCATGATTTAATACGAAGTCGGTAGGCGTAATTGTCACATTTTTGAAGGTTATTGTATAGTTTGGTCCCATAAATCTATTGCATATTTTTCATGGCATATTTAGGTTGCAGCGAGCCTGGGAGCGATCCAATCCAAGCAGTAAAATGGGTACAGGATATTTAATTCAGTTATTTAATTATATTACGTGCAAAAATACAAATTTTGAGATTTATGCGATATTGCTTGTGGTCACTTTACTATCATGCTTAAGTCCGGTCCCCAGTATCGGCCCGGTCACCAGTTACCGGTCAGTTCAGTTGTTTCACCCAGTACTGTGGCAGTAGTCTGATCAGACGTAAATCCGATCCCCAGTATCGGTCCGGTCACCAGTATCGGTCAGCTCAGTTCAGTTCAGTTCAGGGACCACTTGCGTAGACCATAATCTCACAGAAAATTATTATATGCTATTTCAGTACAGGGCTCCAAGGAGCAAACAGTTTCACTATGATTTTCAGTTCAGCTATGCACGTATTATAATTAATCATGACACGACATTTTACGATATGCCTCATGACATGAAATTTTACTCCCATGCAATTTTACTATATTTACTCGTTATTTACGATATATGCATGTTGAGTCTTTAGACTCACTAGACTTGATTGTTGTAGGTACTGATGATGTCGGGATCGAGGGCGGGGACCAGTGAGCTAGCTCGAGTCGGCAGTAGTGGCACCCGAGGACCTCAGTTTCAGCACTTGCCATTTTGATGCTCAAATATTTTATTTGTTATTGAATGCTTTAACTTGTTATTTTGGCAAGTAATAATTTCTTCCGCTGCTGTTTTGAACGTTAAATATTTTATCATTTTTTGGTATGAATGAGGCACTCCATTTATTTTAAAAGAAAAATTTTAAATTTTCCGCAAATTTTCAAGTAAGGATTTTTAGGCCTCTACATGTTAAATGTCTTTGTACAACATTAATGGTACAATTAATACTAATACTAGGTAAAGTAACGGTAACATTTAAGATAGCAATGATTAATCCAAGACGTTAAGTTTTGCTTCTGTTTAACCTAAGTTCTGCTTCTGCTTTTTTAAGCTGATAAGTACTCATGAAGTACTGATTCTGTTTTAAGCGATACTAGGCTTCTGCTATATGTACTGTCTGCTGCTTAAACTTAATATGGTCTACTTGTTTTGACTCTCATCACCACAATTAAATTAAGTCTAACAATTTCCTCCTTTGCGGTGATGCCAAAACCTATAAGTTAGTAAAGATGAATAACAGTAGTTATAACAGAAAAACAGATAACAATTATAACAAGGTAATTGCAAAGTAAATAAACAGAAATAGTCAAAAGAAAATTAATCTTCAGTTCCAATGTCCTTAAACATTGTTTCCTCATCCTGAGGATCTTGATGTCTGAAGAAAGATTCTGCATGATGTTCTTCAGTTCTGCCTTCTGCCCTGCCTTCTGTTTCCCCCTTTTTGGCATCTAGAAAGCAACTCAGTAGACTATCCACCCGACCAGAAAATGTATGAATCCCTTCATTCAGCAACTCCAAGATAGGCGCTTGATTCGAAACTCTTTCAGTAAGATCAGCAAGGGATTGAGATTGGGACTCAATCTTAGTGTCAATGAGTTCTAGTTTCGAGTCCTTAGCCTCCACTTTGTTGGATACTGAGCGAATGGAAGTATCATGATCAGAGACAATTTTAGAGACTTCAGCTTGACTAAGCAGGATACTACTCTGATTGGTGAAAACAGATTGTCTGAAAATGCTAGTTTCAACAATGAGCTTAGCCAAAGATTCTGCCGTTCGTGTGACCTCCTTCGAGATGCGTTCACAGAAGAACTTGGTGCCACTGACTTCTCCAGCATGCTCACGAGACAACTGTTTCACTACCTCCGAAAGACAATACAGATCCCTTTTCAGAGAGTCTAACTCAAATTCAATATCAAAGTGGTCTTCAAGGGATGGAGTCCTTTCAAGCATTTGCTGTTTGATCTCTGCACGATGAGCTATACGAGCGGGAGAAACAGCATGAGGGACAATTAAAGCAGTAGACAAAACATTTTCTGGTTGAGCAGCAGATGGAACAAGGGACAGTTCTGCATAAGTTCCTTCAGCAGCAGTAGTAGAATGCTCAGGTGCTGCACTCTCTTCTGGTTTAGCAGCTTCAGTATTTTTCATTGGCTCATCAGCTGGAATAGATTCAGACTGAGTTTTCAGAAGAGCTTCCATTTATGCTTGGTGTTCAGCAGAAAATATCTCCAGATTTGGCAGTGATTGGGTTTGAGCAGCATCTGATTGTTCAATTGGTTGATATGTTGTTTGAGCTTCTAGTTGTACTACATCATTAGCCTGATCTGCTTCTGGTGCAGTAGAAGTAGCAAGAACGATAGATTGAATAACTTTATCAACTGAAGCTAATTCTTGGACAAAGACAAAAGGTGATGATTGAGTAGGCAATGTTGGTGATGCAGGAGTACTGGAGACCTTAGCTTCAGAAGGAGCTATGGTCATTTCCTCAACTGGCTTATTCTGAAGTAAGTATGGGACAAAGCCTACCTGGTACTGTAATGGTTCTGCAAAGGCTTGTTCTTGAGCAAGAATTTGCTCAATCATTATTCTTAATCGATCGAACAAAATTTGAATTACATTCTGATCCTGGAAAGCAGTATGATTCAATGGATCGAAATTTGTCTTTAAGGTCTTCAAGACCGAATCCAGCTTTTGAAGCTTGAATTGATCAAGAATGTAATTCCTCCTTTTCATATTCTCAATCACATTCTTTGTCTTAGCAGATGCAAAGACCTGCTTTTCATTCTTCACCATTTTAACATAAGCACCTGGTGTTCTAAGAAATGTGATTGGGTGGAAAACTCGAACCTTAAGCCAGTCATCAAAAAAGATAATGTCTTCACTTGTAGATTTGTCAATCTCATCCATATGAAGATCAATTGCAGTGTGAACAAATGACTTGGCGCCATGAATTATTGGTTCTTCGACCAGTTTTCCTTTTCCTTTGCCTGATGCAGTAGGCAGCAGAGGTCTGAATGCAGAAGACCTTGTGATTGGTTTTCGAAAAGCTACTCCAGACGTGAGTCAGAGATTTGGAGCAGAAGTTGACGTGGTTGCAGTAGAAGTGGCTACTGGAATAGAAGAGGGGACAGATTCTGTTCTTGACTAGACAGCTTCTAGAAATACTTGTCTTAGTGGGACTGTATCAAGGTCCAAGATGGCTGCTGTTTTCTTGATTCGAATGGTTGTTTTTTGTTTCTTCTTACTTGGAGTGGCTGGGAGAGAGGCCTTAGTTGGAGCAGCAGACTGTTCAGAAATGGTCTTATCTGAATCAGTCACGACGACCAACCTTTTTCTATTTTCTTTCTTCTGAGGAGCCTGGGCCTCAGTCTGAGCATCTCCTATCCCCTTTTTCTGAGCAACAAATTCAGCCACAGATGGCTTTGGCATTACAGCAAGTACATTATCAGCATCTGCCATAGTCACAGAAGATCCGTCCTCTTCAGAAGTAAAAAAAGAAAACAAGCATCCTTTAACAATGTGCTGATCTGAACAGCAAATCCAGTGCCCTTCCACAAAATCATATCCTTCATGATTCTGATTAGAAAACTGCTCTAGTCAACTTTGAATCCAGAAGTGATGGCAACCATCACTTGAACCTTCTCTTTGGTCAGCTTATCAAATTTACCAGCTTTGACCAAGAGTGCCTTTGCTACAATGTCTGTGAGTACCTGATACTCCATTTTGAGAAACTTCTTGAAACAAGAAGGAGAGAGTTTTTCTCCAGAAGCAGAAAAAGTGGTGAGGGCATGTAATGACCCGAATTCTTATTTTGAATGAAGTATTAATTAAGAGATAATTAAAGAGTTGTTAATTAAGTATTATTAACGAATTGATAATGCGGGATTAATCTGTTGGATCCACCGAATTTTAAATGGATAACCCGATCTACTTCCGATTACGTTATCTCGTGAAATCCAACCAGACGAATGAGATTCTGACACGTGGCAGATAAGATTGATTCGGATTTCTGAAATAGTCCGGATGCAGCATATAAATGGAAGCCGAATTCTATTGTTTCCTACACCGCATCCTTCAGAGAGAGAGTTATAGTCTTTTACATTAGGTTTTCTAGCCAGTTTCTGTGGCACTTTGGTGTCGGGAAGTTTCGGAGCTAGTGTCGACTCGAGGGTGGTCGGTGAACTGAGATCGAGACATCATCAGTGGGCTGACGACGGACGCAGGTATAATCCTAAAGCCTTTAGGAAGAACTTTATAGCATGTTTGGTAATTCAGAATCTGGTTTGATAGTGATTTCATATTGTTGGTATTGTCTAGGTTAAGAGCTTTCTGTCAGATTGTTTTAGTGAGGTACGTGATGTGCTGACTGAGATATCCAAGCGTAGTACACACACTTATATGCTGCATATTTATGTGTTGCATTATACATGTTTTACTGCTTTGACATATTATGCATGACATATCATGTTGAGCCTGATATCTTTTGAGATATACCTCGTTTGTTGGGGCCGCTCAGCCCTATTCTGTATTGTGGACGATGGGGCATCGAGAGCTACAGTGTCCGACGGGACCCACGAGCTCTGATGACCTGGACCATTGTAGGTCCACGTCTTGATGATGAGTGTGGGAGCCAAAACATGCCTAGGGCAGATCAGAGACTACACATTCAGGCGCCTCTAGACTGAGCATGAGATTCTTGACTTGATCCTTGATATCCGAGCATATTGCATTTCGCATGCATCATATCAGTTTGTATACTCGTACATTCTCGTATTGGGCGATTGTCGCTCACGTCCTTGTTTTCATCTTGGGCACCCCATTCCACGGGGCAGGTCTTAGATTGGACGGTGCGGACGACCAGGGCAGTGGCTAGAGCAGTTGGGTTTTCTGTGGTGATCCAGTGGAGGTTTTATGTGGTTCATCGTTTTATTGTTTAGAATTATGTTTCGATATGGTTGTATTAATGTTTAAGACTGCTGTTGTTTGTTCTGTTTTCGTTTGGGTTGTAAGATGATTAAGTTATTTGGTTTCCGCTGTTTAATTGTTGTTATTAAGTTTTAATGTTGCATGCTTATTAGTCTGTTTAGTAGTGGCTCGGGTAAAGGCGCTACATTTGGTGGTATCAGAGCATGCGAAGATTTTTGGGATATTAGTAATTCTGTTTTGAGGATTTAGAGGTTGATTTTGGTTTCCTTTCAGAAGTCAGGAAATGGAAGCAGTCACGAAAGTGTGGGACATGGTCGTTATGGCGACGATGAGGCTGGCCGAGAACATCGTCGTAGAGATCGTGACGGAAGGCGTCACCGAGACCATGATGAAAGGAGACGTAGGAACCGTGTCAACATTATGGATTTCATGAAGATTGGACCTCCACCGTTGACTGGAGATGAGAATGCTGATGTTGCTGAAGCTTGGGTCGATATCATGGAGCAGTGTTTTCGAGTGCTGCACTATGACGAGGACAAGAAAATGGAGGTAGTCGATTTCATGATCCAAGGAAAAGCTCGGAAATGGTGGAAATCTGTTTCTGTCATTCTAGTTCAGCAGCGTGGGTGGATTCGTTGGGAACATTTCCGTCAGGCCTTCATCAATCATCACTTTCCGCCAGCTCTTCGTCAGGCGAAAGAGATGGAACTGTTGACCATTAAGCAAGGAGATTCGAGCATTGAGAATTACCAAAAGCGTTTTACGGATCTGTTTCCGTACGCTCCTCACATCAGTGAGAATTCTGCAGCAAAATATTCTCACTTTTTGAATGGTTTGAACCAGGAGATTTATGATCGGGTTTCAGTCTGTGACGATCCTACTTCGTACGAAGGATTAGTGAATCGTTGTCGTCAAGCAGAGATCAGTATTGCTAGGAGGAAGGCTATGCAAGCTAGCAAAAGTTCTAGGTCGTTGGGACCGAGGGGTCAGTCTTTCAAGAAGTCTGCATCTTCTTCTTCTTCAGGTTCTGGAGGGGTGCACAACTTTGGTAGGAAAAAGCTACAATGTGGCCACTGCGGAGGAAATCACCAGACGGAAAATTGTCGAAAAGTAACAGTACTTGTTTAAACTGTGGTGGTTTTGGTCACATGAAGAGGGATTGTCCTAATTTGGAGAATCTGAGTGTAGGCGGAGGTTCTATGGCAGGGTCTTACAGTGGAAAACAGTCTGATGCCACTGTGCAACAGAAAGGTTTTCCTGCTCAAGGTTCTCGTCGTGGTGGAATATCACTAGGATCTCAGCAACATCCACGAGTTCAAGGGCAAGTGTTTGCCCTAAACCAAGAACAAGCTGAGGAGCAAAACGAGAGAGTCATTGCAGATAATTTTATTTTATGTGGTATTCCTGCATATGTATTAATTGACATTTGGGCATCGCATTCATTCATAGCATCAATGTTTGTTAAGAAGCATAAACTACCCTACGTGTCATTAGATGTTTTGATGTCGATGTCTACACCGATGGGACAAGAGGTTTTACTAAGAGACTTGTAGTAGACTGTTTGTTAAAGTTTGAGGAAAAATACTTGTCTGCCAATTTGATGATATTGGCTATGGAAGAGTTCGATTGTATTATGAGAATCGACCTATTGACTAAGTATAGAGCGACGGTAGATTGTTATCAACGTCTCGTTCAGTTTCGTCCAGAAGGAGACGAGAATTGGTTTTTCTTCGGTGAGGGAGCTCGGCCTCCAATGTCAGTAGTGTCTACTGTAAAGGCACAACGGGCTTTAGCGAAAGGAGGAGAGGATACCTCATTTATGCTGTTGACGTATCGAAGGATGTGATCGACGTGAAGAACATTCCAGTTGTCAATGAATTTCCTGATGTTTTCTCCGATGAGATTCCTGGATTTCCTCCGGAGAGGGAAATGGAAGCGGAGATAGAGTTGGTACTAGGAACCGCACCTATCTCCAGAGCGCCTTATAGATTGGCACCGTCGGAGATGAAAGAGTTGAAGCAACAGTTACAAGATCTTCTTGACAAGGGGTACATTAGACCCAGTTTGTTTCCTTGGGGAGCACCAGTGTTGTTCGTTAAAAAGAAGGATGGGTCTATACGGCTTTGCATAGATTATAGACAGTTGAACCGAGTAACAGTCAAGAATAAATATCCGTTACCATGGATTGATGACTTGTTTGATCAACTGCAAGGAACTGCAGTGTACTCGAAGATCGATTTACGGTCTGGGTATCATCAACTTCGAGTTCATCAACGTGATATCCCCAAGACTGCATTTCGAACAAGGTATGGGCATTACGAGTTTCTAGTAATGCCGTTTGGTTTGACGAATGCTCCAGCAGTATTTATGGATTTGATGAACCGACTATTCCAGGAGTATCTTGACAAGTTTGTCATTTTTTTTATTGATGACATACTGGTATACTCTCGTAGCCTTGAAGAGCATGCACAACATTTAAGGATTGTGTTACTGACCTTAAGGAATCACCAACTGTATGCTAAGTTGAACAAGTGCGAGTTTTGGCTCGACAGAGTTGTCTTCTTAGGACATGTTATATCCAAAGATGGGATATCAGTGGATCCTAGCAAGATCGAAGCAGTGTTGAGTTGAGCATCGACGACCAGGAGGATTACTTCAGAATCTTCCTATCCCTGAGTGGAAGTGGGAGCATGTGACAATGGATTTTGTCACCCACTTGCCGTTTTCTTCTAAAAATTGTGATTCAATTTGGGTTATTGTGGACCGACTGACTAAGTCAGCACATTTTATTACGTATAGTCGGGAATATAGTTTCAATCGCATGGCAAGACTATACATCCAAGAGATTCTTAAATATCATGGTGTGCCAACAAGTATAGTCAGTGATAGAGCTCAACGTTTTACCTCAAGGTTCTGGGGAAGTTTTCAAAAAGCGTTGGGAACGACATTGAGTCTGAGTACTGCCTATCATCCAGAGACCGATGGTCAGTCTGAGAGGACTATTCAGACACTCGAGGACATGTTGCGTGCTTGTGCTTTGGATTTTGGACCAGCATGGCAAGATCATCTGCCGCTTGTGGAGTTTGCATATAACAATAGCTACCATAGCAGCATTGGTATGGCTCCATTCGAAGCATTATATGGTAGACGATGTCGTACTCCATTGTTTTGGGACGAAGTAGGAGAACGAAAAGTGCGAGGACCTGAATTAGTGCAACAAGCGATTGACGTAGTGGAATTGATTAAGAAGAGAATTAAAGCTGCACAAGATCGTCAATCGAGTTACGCGAATACCAAGCGTAGACATCTACAGTTTAAATCAGGGGAAAAAGTTTTCCTTAAAGTTTCACCACTTCGCAGGGTGATGAGATTTGGACTCAAGGGAAAATTAGCCCCAAGACTCATCGGACCTTTTGAGATCTTGGAATGTGTTGGAAATTTGGCATAACGATTGGTTTTGCAGCCGTATCTTTCTAGCATTCATAATGTCTTTCATGTATCTTTGCTACGACGGTATGTAGCATATGAATCGCACGTTCTTGGTCCGACAGATGTTCAACTTGAAGAAGACTTGGCTTATGTCGAGCAGCCACTTTAAATCCTGGGTAGGAAAGAGAAAAAGCTCAGAAACAAGACCATTCCACTTGTTCTAGTGCAATGGCAACACCGAGGTACTGCAGAGGCGACTTGGGAGTTAGAGAGTCGTATGCGCTCAGAGTATCCGCATTTGTTTTGAGTTGTACCTTTGTAATCATGAGTTGTATTTTATTCAGTTGTTTTGTACTTCAGTTCTGATTTCGAGGACGAAATCTTTTTAAGGAGGGGAGGTTGTAATGACCCGAATTCTTATTTTGAATGAAGTATTAATTAAGAGATAATTAAAGAGTTGTTAATTAAGTATTATTAACGAATTGATAATTTGGGATTAATCTGTTGAATCCACCGAATTTTAAATGGATAACCCGATCTACTTCCGATTACGTTATCTCGAGAAATCCAACCAGACGAATGAGATTCTGACACGTGGCAGATAATATTGATTCGGATTTCTGAAATAGTCCAGATGCAGCCTATAAATGGAAGCCGAATTCTTTTGCTTCCTACACCGCATCCTTCAGAAAGAGACTTATAGTCTTTTACCTTAGGTTTTCCAGCCAGTTTCTAGGGCACTTTGGTGTCGGGAAGTTTCGGAGCTAGTGTCGACTCGAGGATGGTCGGTGAACTGAGATCGAGACATCATCAGCGGGCTGACGACGGACGCAGGTATAATCCTAAAGCATTTAGGAAGAACTTTATAGCATGTTTGGTAATCCAGAATCTGGTTTGATAGTGATTTCATATTGTTGGTATTGTCTAGGTTAAGTGCTTTCTGTCAGATTGTTTTAGTGAGGTACGTGATGTGCTGACTGAGATATCCAAGCGTAGTATACACACTTATATGCTGCATATTTATGTGTTGCATTATACATGTTTTACTGCTTTGTCATATTATGCATGACATATCATGTTGAGCCTGATATCTTTTGAGATATACCTCGTTTGTTGGGGCCGCTCAGCCCTATTCTGTATTGTGGACGATGGGGCATCGAGAGCTCTAGTGTCTGACGGGACCCGTGGGCTCTGATGATCTGGACATTGTAGGTCCACGTCTTGATTATGAGTGTTGGAGCCAAAACATGCCTAGGGCAGATCAGAGACTACACACTCAGGCGTCTCTAAACCGAGCATGAGATTCTTGACTTGATCCTTGATATCCGGGCATATTGCATTTCGCATGTATCATATCAGTTTGTATACTCGTACATTCTCGTATAGGGCGATTGTCGCTCACGTCCTTGTTTTCATCTTGGGCACCCCATTCCATGGGGCAGGTCTTAGGTTGGACGGTTCGGACGACCAGGGCAGTGGCTAGAGCAGTTGAGTTTTCGGTGGTGATCCAGTGGAGGTTTTATGTGGTTCATCATTTTGTTGTCTAGAATTATGTTTCGATATGGTTGTATTAATGTTTAAGACTGCTGTTGTTTGTTCTGTTTTCGTTTGGGTTGTAAGATGATTAAGTTATTTTGTTTCCGCTGTTTAATTGTTATTATTAAGTTTTAATGTTGCATGCTTATTAGTCTGTTTAGTAGTGGCTCGGGTAAGGGCGCTACAGGGCAGCAAACATTTCCTCTTTAGAAACAGCAGAGCATTCAAAAGTACCCGAGAAAGGAAGAAAGAAAGTTGACCCCAGAAGGGCAGCATCAATAGCTATGGATGCATCTCCTTGAGAGTAAGTGATCTTCCAATCCTTAACTGTCGTATTGGCGTAGAAGTCCAAGAGGGTGTTCTTGTAAATGATAGGTGGTGTTTCCAGAAATCTTCTGAGACCAAATTTCTCAATAGCTTTGAACATTTTGACAAGGTTCTCATCTTTGATAGTGAGAACGGATGCAAAGTTAACCTGGTAAGCATTGAGAGTGTAAGCTCCAGCCATTTCTGCAAAAGATGAATTTGAAGTAGATACTGTAGAGAAGAGATGCGAGAGAAAGCAGTAGCTAGTATGCAGTAAATCTTAAAGCGTAAAAGAGAAGAGAGAGAAAAGAGGCGGTTAAAATTCAAAATGTACAGTCGTCAGTGAAAACATAAGGACACGTGTCAATATGTCTACGGTTGAGTTTTGAAAGATGAACAGAAAGTTTCAAAGACAAAATGATTTTAAAATTTTGAAAATCAAAAAAGGCGGGCTGTCCAAGACGGTTACTAAAATAAATCAAAAGAGAACGTGTCATTTTATGATACTATCTACTAGAAGTGGTAAGGTACTGAAATGTATCCAGCACTTTTGACAAAATCCAGTAGACACATTGTTATATCAAAAAGACACTTCTCTTTCTGTTTTATGACTTGACACGAAATAAACAGTCACAATTAAATAATATTCCCCCTAAATAAATGCAAGTAAATAATAAATGCGAAGATAAAGGGTCAGAGGAGATAATAAATGACTCAGATATTTTCCGATATGGACACGTGTACGTTGAATATTCAAGTGACTCTTTAGCTTCCCCGGTTGATAAATATAAGAACCTGTAAACACACAACTTAAATCATTTTAGTCTTTCAACACATGGAAAGTGCAAGTGTGCTATCAGAGTCTTCTTCTCCAGAGTTGGAAGCAGCAGAGGAGTTCCCAAGGAAATTTTCAGCGTCTCGTAAGATGATGTTTGAAGACATTGTTCCCCATAGAAGACATTGTTCCCCATATAATGAATCCTTGGACCAAACTCCTGGATCTGTAACCGAATAATCAGTTAGATTATTCTATATTACGGGAAAAGCGTGCGGAATCATCCCGTTCAGAAACCACGATCATAGAAAGAGAGTGGGGTGATTCCAACAGCTTTTAGATAGGTTATCTAGTTAGAGTTTCTTTCTACTATAAATCTCAGTAATGCTGATATCAACAAATGTAATAGATTATCCATTGTAACGCATCTGATTTTATGAATGAAATGTTTCAGTTTGACAAATTTCTTGCTATCTACTGCTTTTATCTACTGCTATTTACAAAATGCACAAGTAAAATAATCGAAAGATAATAAAAAATAGTTACGATAAATCAATTAAACCGAGAACATTACGAAAATAAGAAAACTTATTCTCAGGTAGACGTTTAGTAAAGATATCTGCTTCTTGTTGATCAGTAGAGACATATTCCAGACGAATGTCCTTCTTCTGCACATGATCTCTGAAAAAGTGATGTCTGATGTCAATGTGCTTCGTTCTGGAATGAAGTACTGGATAGTGAGTGATAGCTATAGCACTGGTATTTTCACAGAATATCGGTGATTCAGAGGCTTGAACTCCATAGTCTTTAAGTTGTTGTTGCATCCAAAGCAATTGAGAACAGCAGCTTCCAGCAGCAAGATATTCTGCTTCTGCAGTTGCAGGGCAATGGAAGTCTGCTTTTTACTGAACCAAGAGATCAACCTCTCACCAAGAAATCGACAAAAACCACTAGTGCTTTTTCTATCAAGTTTGCAACCTACATAGTCAGCATCTGAATATCCAATAAGATTAAAAGAACAATCATTGGGATACCATAAGCCGACATTTTGAGTATCCTTCAAATATTTCAGAACTCTTTTAGCAGCAATATAATGTGATTGCTTAGGGTTAGACTGAAATCTTGCACAAATACAAACAACAAACATAATATCAAGTCTACTGGTCGTAAGATATAACAAAGAACCAATAAGATCACGATACTGAGTTACCTCTGCTGAAATTCCATCTTCATCTTTATCAAGTTTAGTAGATGAGCTCATTGAAGTGGAAGCAGCAGAGCATGTTTTCATTCCAAACTTTTTCAGTAGTTCCTTAGTATACTTAGCCTGATTTATGAAGATTCCTGTATTGACTTGCTTGATCTGCAGTCCTAGGAAGAATGTTAATTCTCCCATCATGCTCATTTCGAATTGTTCCTGCATAATCTTAGCAAACTTTTCACACAATTTGGGGTTATTTGACCCAAAGATAATGTCATCAACATAAATCTGAACTAATAGAATGTGCTTATTCTTTACTAAAGTAAATAAAGTCTTGTCTAGTATGCCGATTGTAAAATCATGATTGACAATAAACTGTGAGAATGTGTCATACCATGCTCTAGGTGTCTGTTTCAGACCATACAAGGCTTTGTGTAATTTAAAGACATGATGTGGTAAGAAGTGATCACTAAAACCTGGAGGTTGTTCAACGTAAACTTCCTCTTGCAGTAGACCATTTAGGAAGGTACTCTTCACATCCATCTGATAAACTTTGAAGTTCTTGAAAGCAGCAAAGGCTAAAAATATTCTGATTGCTTCAATCCTTGCTACTGGTGCATAGGTTTCATCATAATCTATTCCTTCTTCTTGTCTGAAACCTTGAGCCAACAGTCTTGCTTTATTTCTGACAACAGTACCTTCTTGATTTAGCTTGTTTCTAAATACCCATCGAGTTCCAATAACTTCTTGATGAGCAGGTCTAGGTACAAGAAACCACACTTCATTTCTTTTGAATTGATTCAGCTCTTCTTACATAGCTTCTATCTAACTGGAATCCAGAAGAGCTTCTTTAATCTTTTTAGGTTCATCCTGAGAAATAAAAGCAGCATGCATATATTCATTTAGCATTTGTCTTCTGGTTCTCAGTGGCGCTGCAGGATTTCCAATAACCAAAGATGGAGGGTGAGATTTTCTCCAAATAAATGGGTTTAGAGGGATTTCTTCCTGATTTGAAGGATTTGGATTAAGCTCCGGTAAGACAGTAGCAGGTTCTGGAATGTCAGCTTTTAGTTCTGGTAAATCCTATGTCTGAACAACTGGTTCTACCAGAGGAGTGTCTGGTTCTGGATTTTGAGCATCTTTGACATTGGGTTCTGCATCATCTTCACTATCAAGTTCCAGATGAATCCTATCTAATCTGTTACTCAAATTTGACATGTTAGAAATTTCAGGAGCATTGCTATCTTCATCAAAGACAACATGAACAGATTCTTCAACATTAAGAGTTCTGTTATTAAAAACTCTAAATGCTTTACTTACTGCTGAATATCCCAAAAAAATTACAGCATCTGATTTTGAATCAAATGCAGACAAATAATTTTTACCATTATTGTGCACAAGGCATTTACAACCAAACACATGAAAATATGAAACATTAGGCTTACTCCCTTTCCATATCTCACATGGAGTTTGATTATGTCTTTTGTTGATCATGGTTCTGTTTTGTGTGTAGCATGTTGTGTTGATTGCTTCTGCCCAGAAGCGCTGAGAGATATCTGCATCTGCTAGCATTGTTCTAGCAGCTTCTTTAAGAGTTCTATTTCTCCTCTCAGCTACTCCATTCTGTCGCGGCGTTCAGGTAGCTGAATATTCGTGATAAATTCTCTTTTTATCCAAATATAACTCAAGAATTTTGTTAGTAAATTCAGTGCCCCGATCACTTCTGATTTTAATGACAGAAACTGATTTTTCATTTTGAATCTTTTTCAGAAGCTTGATCAGGAGGCTACTGGTTTGATCTTTTCCAGCAAGAAATATTACCCAAGTAAATCTAGAAAAGTCATCAACAACAAGAGTATATCTCATTTTCCCTAAGCTCATGATAGGGATTGGACCAAATAAGTCCATATGCAATAATTCCAAACAACTTGAAGTTGATTTACTACATTTATTCTTTAAGCTAGATCTTACTTGTTTACCAAGTTGCCATCTAGAACAAACATGATTCTTAACAAAGTTAATATCAGGCAAACCATCAATTATGTTTTGCTTTTTGAGATTATTGATAGACTTGAAGTTTAGGTGATTCAATCTCTTGTGCTATAGCCAATGTTTATCACTAAGGGAGGCAACTAAATATGTAGGAACATTAACATGATCTTGGTTCCATGATACTTTGTAAGTGTTGCCTTCTCTTTTTTCAGTTAACACAGTAGAATCATTGGCATCTTTAACTGTGCAGGTGTGCTTCTTAAAAGCTACTGAATATCTATTATCACACAGTTGACTAATACTAACCAAATTGTAGCAGAGATTTTCAACTAGGAGCACATTATTTATAGTGATATTACCATGGATAATATTACCCTTACCCACAGTTTTCCTTTTGAGTTGTCCTCAAAAGTTATCTTTGCTCCAGTACAACTCATTATTTCAGAGAGTAGATTCTTTTGTCCGGTCATATGTCTGGAACATCCACTGTCCAGATACCATGTAGAGCTGCATATCTTGGCTTTCCTCTCCTGTTCCTGCAAGCACAAGTTTTAGTAACTGGTACCCAATCTATTTGGGTCCAAGCCTTATAAGTCTTTTAGGAACCCACATTTGTACAATACTAGGAGACCTTGGATTTTGGGTATCCCCAGATGTGTGTGCAACAGAAGGTCTGTTTTTTCTAACAGAATGCATTCTAGGATGTTGTTCTTCCCTTCTGTTCTTATCGTCTGGTCTGTATCTCTTCTGAACCGGTCTACAATTATAGTACTGGTAGTTTTTAACCTTCATAGAGGGTTGTCCTCCTAGGTTGAATCCTCTACTGGATCCAGCACTCTTGTGGACTTTACTCTTAGGTTCAACATAACTCAGACCATAATGGTTTCTTCTGTTCGTCTGATTTACAAACTTTTTGATTTGAACAGTTGGTAATTCTGGTTCATATACCACACTGGACTTAACAAAGTGAATGAATTTCCCTTTGATCATATCCTGGTTTGGCTTTGTACTAGTTTCAGAAGTGCTTTCATCATTACTGAAACCGAGACCATTCCTGTCTCCAGATTGTTTCTATAATTTATTTCATCTTCTCCAATGAAACAGAAGACTTGTTCCATGCATTTACAAGAACTGATAGCTTCTGATTTTTAGATTTCATTTTCTGGTAATCTGCATTCACTCTTTCATTCTCAGTTTTCAATCTACTTATCTCAACTTTCAGATCATTACAGTTGTTCTCTTGCAAGCAAGTGAACTTACTGATTTGATCTTTTAAGTCTTGATTTTCAATCTTGACCTCTTCGAATGATTGAGAAAGTCCAGAGTACTCTTCTACCATGTCACGCAGTACTTGACCAAATCATTTCGTGTAAATTCATCAGAATCAAAATCAAATACCTCTCCAGATGTCGAGGCTGATTTGGTGTTTGCCATGAGACATTTGACTTCATCTTCATCTCTGTCATTCGAATGGTTATCTGAGTCAGAAGACTCAGATTTAGAGTCCGCCCACTTTGATTTACTTTCCTCAGCAATCATTGCCTTGCGGTCTCTTCTGTACTTCTTATCATTACGCTTGTAATCTTTCTTTTTCTGGTCATCCTTCTTAGGCTTTGGACAGTCTGCAAAGAAGTGTCCAATTTTTCCACAATTAAAACATGCCATATCACCAGGTGATGATTCCTTCTTGAAGTTCCGGTTAGGATTCTGGTAAGCTCGGTGGTTCTTCTTCATGAATCTTGAGAATTTCTTCACAAATAATGACATCACATCATTGCTGATTTTTTCAGCAGTATTATCTGAAGTACTTTCAGTAGCAGCAACAGGTGATGCACTTGGAACAANTACTTCTTATCATTACGCTTGTAATCTTTCTTTTTCTGGTCATCCTTCTTAGGCTTTGGACAGTCTGCAAAGAAGTGTCCAATTTTTCCACAATTAAAACATGCCATATCACCAGGTGATGATTCCTTCTTGAAGTTCCGGTTAGGATTCTGGTAAGCTCGGTGGTTCTTCTTCATGAATCTTGAGAATTTCTTCACAAATAATGACATCACATCATTGCTGATTTTTTCAGCAGTATTATCTGAAGTACTTTCAGTAGCAGCAACAGGTGATGCACTTGGAACAACTACAGCAGTAGCAGTAGCAGTAGCAGTAGCAGTAACTGCAAGAGCCTTTGTAGGTGGATTTGTCATGGGCTTTGCTCCAATCCTAACTTCTAGTTCGAACTCATAGGCTTTCAGGTCAGCAAACAAGTCATGCAACTCTAACTTGTTCAGATCTTTAGAGACACTCATCGCCATTGTCTTGACGTCCTATTCCTTGGGTAGAACTCTCATTACCTTAAGTGATACTTCTCTGTTTCCATGCTCCTTTCCAAAGGCTGCTAGCTCATTCACTAAGCCACTGAAACGTTCATCAAACTCACTCAAAGTTTCTTCAGCTTTCATATTAAGATTTTCAAACTTCTGCATTGCAACAGACAGTTTTTTCTCCTTAGTCTGTTCATTTCCTTCACAAATCTGGATAAGTTTCTCCCAGATTTCTTTGGTAGTAGGACACATCTTGATTTTGCTGAAGGTGTTTTTGTCAAGTGTCTTTTAGAGAATGTCCTTCGCAACGTTTTCTAGATTGGCTTTCTTTTTGTCCTCATCAATCCATTCACTTCTATTCTTCTCAAGCATTTGTGGTGCGCCTTCAGTAATAGCAACAGCAGTATTAGGCTTTAGAATTTTCAATGGACCATCTGTGATGACAAACCACATGTCATCGTCTTGACCTGCAAGATGGGTTGCATCCTGATCTTCCACTCATCGAAATCTTCTTTAGAGAACATAGGAACCTTGCATAAATGTGCCATAACTGTTGTAAATTTTCAGAACAAGAAAAATCGGCTCCGATACCACTTGTTGGGGATCGATATAGAGTTTAGAGGGGGGTGAATAAACTTTTTCCTTTGTCGAACGTTTTTGCAAAGGGTGCTAAAATCTTGTTAGAGATTATAGCTATTCTTGTTCGAATGATTATCCAGCATATCACAAAATAAGTGCGGAAACAATCTGATGGTATAGGGTGAAAACAATAAAAATAGTAGGCTGTAGACGATGGTTGTTTCTGGAAGTTCGAAGATAAAATCTTCTATGTCTCCCGTTCTTCTGTTTCCATAAGGTATCACTAAAAGATTTTGGCTTTTACAGTACAACTCTTGTACATACCCACTTCTGTAGGGCTTATCATTTGCCTACTAAAATTCTTAGTTTCACAACACAAGTAATACAGTAAGGTTTTGGAAAAGACTCATTTCCAAATTACAGACTATTCTAAGTGAAGTATATTAAATTAAATAGCTTTGAAGAGACTAAGGAACAACAACACCAATTGATCTCAGAAATCATATATGATATGAAGCGTGTGCTGCTTTTCTGTATTTTGAGCTTCTTGATAGATAGTAGTTGAATAGCTCAAAAGACGTTTGGACAGATAGTGTATTCTCAATAATGATTCGTGTGTGTTTCTACAAAGATTGATCCTTATATAGAAACCTTGAGTCCAACCTCTATAAGCAAAACGACTTCTTTTGACTTCTTAGCAGAATCAGCTTTATCACCTAAAAAGGGTCCTGCAGAAAGGCTTCAGAATTATCAGTCTTTGTTTCATACCACAAAAGGTAAGGAGCGTTAAATGTTTTTGTACAGCATTAATGGTGCAATTAATACTTGTACTAGGTAAAGTAACGGTAACATTTAAGATAGCAACGATCAATCAAAGACGTTAAGTTTTGCTTCTGTTTAACCTAAGTTTTGCTTCTGCTTTTCCAAGCTGATAAGTACTCATGAAGTACTGCTTCTGTTTTAAGCGATACTAATTCTTCTGCTATATGTATTGTATGCTACTTAAACTTAATACGGTCTACTGGTTTTGACTCTCATCACCGTAATTAAATTAAGTCTAACATATAGTAAAACGTTAGATGAAACAAGAACATTAAAATAATAAATGATTGATCTTTTATACCAAAGATAACTTGTAAAATATATTATTGTCATTTTAAGATATTAAATAGGTTATACGAGATTGCCCTAGTAAAATATTATGATTTGTGACATTATCAAAGTGGGAGAAGAGAAGGAAAATGGTCTATGTCGTAGATGATGTTTCGGTATTTCAATTAAGAACTCGATGAATTTCACGATTTTTGAAATGCGTTTTGTTTCGTTCACCGTATTGTTGTTAATTTTTTTGAAAATTAAGTTTTTCTTCAAAATATGTCAAAATTAAAACTTATATTAATTTTATTATTATTATTATTATTATTATTATTATTATT
>NW_027360452.1:35586-39156 GCF_012295235.1 Primulina huaijiensis
TATATATTTAAAGTTCCCTCAAAAAGCATAATATATAATAATATTATTATTATAAGTTATCCACCATTGATCCGATGTTCTTGTGTCGCCAACAAAATCATATAATATATTATTATTATTATAAGTTATGTCATGTGGTCAATGTTCAAAGCCAAAAGTGACCAAGTTGGTTTAATTATTAAAACGCATTATATTACTTCTGCTGATTTAATATTTTCAAAAAATGATTATGAAGAGTTTCATTTTTTTTTTCCCACGATACAATTGGGAGCTTGACTTTTTGTTTAGTTTATTTATCCATTTTTACTATAAAAAACGCATTATTTATCTATAATAATACTTTCTTAAATTTAGCCATTCATCTACGAACGATATCTTTTTTTTTACTTAGTCTAATATTATCCAGAACTTATTTAAAGATAATTAAATTATTGTCCATCAAATTTCTTAAGTTAATTATATTAATAGTAATATTATAAAATTATTAAAAAATATAATATTATCCAGATGTATGTTCCAATTACCTAATTTCGAAAAAATTGTATTTCCTAAAAAAATTAAAAATGGCAAGTGGGAGAAAAAAATTTGTGTATGAGGTCGTAATTTGGGGAACTTTTAAAGTATGACCTGACTTGAAAAAATGAGGACTCACTTAAACACGAGCCTGAGCAAGAAAGAAATCGAGGCGCGGAAGGAAGTGATGTTTTGTTGATGCATCGTTTTTTCCCACTCAAGACACAGCAGAAGTTTAAAAATTTTTATTCTTGGGCGTCGTGTGTTTAAAAACATTCATAGGATGTTTAGAATTATACCTTTTCGTTCTCAACGTTTGGACTCCAAACTATTCCGATTTTTCACGAAAATTGTCCTTCTTGTAAATCCCTACGAACGTCTCTTCAACTTTGATCGCCTAATTAGGTCCACGATCGAAAATTGTTTTTCTCGTTTGGTTTGCACTAGAAAATCCAAACGATTTTTGCGTTGAGACTGTAATATCCGAATTTCCAAAATCTGGAGACGGTGCAACGACGGAGGTGCAGCGGTGGAAGAAACCAAAGGGCCGAAACTTCACCAAACTTTTGTTGAACAAGAATTTCAATTCAAAGGTTGGGAATTAATTGATTCTTAATCAATTATTATATATGCTAATTAAGTCATTAATCTAAAATAAATTACATGACTTAATTTTCTTCCAACCACACATGGCCGTGGGTTTTGGGAAAGAATTTGGAGATAATTTTTTTTTTCTTTTGTGTGATACATATATTTTATATCACCATATAAAATATATACATGTATATGTATATTAAATTAAATAACCATTATTTAATTTATAAACTAACTCCTTAGTTAATTTAATTCTAGACTACTCTAGAATATTTATGGGAATTTATACATGTTAGTAGTCACCACTACTAGCACCACAATTTTAATTAGTAAATTCCAAATTCACTAAATAAATTATTCCAAACTCATTATAACCCCAATCGATGATCCGAGAACACCAATTTATCAAGGATAATGAAAATCTAAAATTTCGAATATCAAAATTTTCATTTGCCAAATTTAGAACTTACCATATATGGCAATTACCACATACGACAGCTGCTAGTTTTAGTGAACTCCTTTACAAAACAGGTAGTTCCACTATCCTTCTTTATTTAGCAGTCATGCTAACTTCCATTTCTTTCATCCAATGGAATAAGCTCATAAACTCCTTTATAAGTTTCCTGTTTGATCTCCATCAAACTATAGTCGCCAAATTTCAACCCCTTGAAATTTGACTATCTCAACGGAACATAGAATCCGATACTTGTGTGACCCTCAATGGTTCAGGGATACATCTAGCTGCTACTACTTAAATTATAATTCATCCAAGTGTAGGTTGTCTGCAAGTAATATATTTCGTAAGTACGAGATCGATCCATAGAGAGGTTATTTTAAGTTTAAATTTATTAATTTATAGATTACCAAATACAAGAACGAAGTTTACAAATTATAAATTTTGTCAAGACTCGAGAATTTATTCTTGATTTATGCAATATTGTTAAACTAAAAGTAAAACAAAGGAAACATCCATAAATAATGGTTCCAAGAAAATTAAATATTTAAACACACACCTAATATAATATAGTTCCCACTATAGAAAATACTGAATTCACCGATATTTTATATATGGTACCTATGATTATATATATAATATAACTATATAAATATATAATTGCATAAAATAAATGTTAAATTAAATCATTATATTTCATTTAGAACAACCGGCAGAGCCACGCTATTGCCTAAATGAAATATATGATTTAATAATTTAGTTGAGATAAAGTAAATGTTATATGCGAAAAGTAAATGTTAGATGCGGAAAGTAAAGTTAGTTGCGATAAAGTAAATGTTAGATGCGGAAAGTACAGTTAGTTGCGATATGGTCATGGTGAAAGTAAATTTGTCCTCCTTTTGATATTTTCACAATTTGATCATCTTAACCAACTTTTTAGGCAATCATGTCTTCTGCAAAATTATAGATAATTTCTCAAGGATTCCAAACATTTTTGAATCACCTCCATTTGAATTTTTTAGCTTGAGTTATCATTATTTTACCAACACGTAGAAAACCTGAAAATAAAACATATTTAGTCAGATATTTAAATATAAACACACACTACTAAATTAATATCGAAAATTTTTTGAAAAAGCCTCTACTCCATATTCTTTTAGGTCAAAATATTTAATTGATAGCTGATTTACACTCATGGAGTTGGAATGAAAATTAACTCTCATTGAAAAAGACTAATTATCAAAGCAGACAATTAAATAAACTAATATTGAAAACAAAATAGGAAAACTTACAAAGAATAAAATCTCTTTTTTTTTTCTTTTTTCTTTTTTTAATTAACGTGACTGCAAAGTTTTACAATGACATAATTTGTTTTTATCCAAACATTCTACCATAAATGTCTATATATATAAACATTTATATAACGGATACATTCGACTACCTTTGAAACTTATCCAACACAAACAAATCTCTTTTTTTTAGAACATATTGATTGATGGATATTTTTTTTTAGAACACATTTATAGTATATCAATCAAATCTAGAAAAAATCAATTACAATGAACAAAGAACTTTGCAGTACGTTATTTATCTTCTAATTTTTTTAATTAATAATTTTTATATAGGGGAGTTATATTCTTGTAATTAACCATTTTTTAATAATCAATAAAAATTTATTAATTGTTTTCTCATTTCTCACCACTTACTCACAAAAGATGTGTGAGTATATATTATACTTTTACAAAAAGAATTCTTTCAGTTATACATGTTAACAATCATACAAACCATATCTTTTAACTATATTATCATAAAAGGTTTAGAAATTATTTTATTTTAATATATATATATATATATGGTATCAGAGCCATGGAAATAGTTTTGGTTGATGATTTAACACTGTTTATTCAAATGAATAGTTTCAATATGAAAGAAACTGTTAAAAATAGTTTAAATGAAGAATATGATTTACCTGAAAATTTAGATTTATTAAATAAATGGACAATTCCTAA
>NW_027360452.1:45945-49136 GCF_012295235.1 Primulina huaijiensis
TTTTTTATAATTGTTAACATAATTTGCTTGTTCATGGAGACATTCTTTAAATGAAGGTAATGTTGGACAATCTTTTGTAGCATGATCATGTGTATCACATATATAACAAACAATTTCTTGAATACTTTTTAATTGACCGCTCTTTTTCATTTCTAATGACTCAATTTTTCTTGCTAAAGATGCAAGTTTAGCTTGAATATCAATATCATCTTTAAGATTATAGATACCACCCCCATTTGTTGAATTATTGATTTTAGTTGTTGGTGGTTCTATTGTGCCTATATTATCCCAATTTTGAGCATTTTCTGCTAATGAATCCAAATACTCCATAGCTTCATTTGGGTTTTTATCTTCAAAAGTTCCATTACACATGAATTCTATCATTTGCCTATATTTAGGTATTAGACCTTCATAAAAGTGAGAAACTATTCTCCATGTTTCAAAACCATGATGTGGGTTAAGTAATTCTTTATATCTATCCCAACATTGATAAAATATTTTTCCTTGTTTTTGAGAAAAAATAGTAATCTGTCTTTTAAAAAAGTTTGTTCTGTGGGAAGGAAAAAACTTTTTGAGAAATTGTTGTTGCATTTCTTCCCATGATCTTATTGAACTTGATCTCAAATTTTGTAGCCATGTTTTAGCTTTATCTTTTAAAGAAAAATGGAAAAGCTTTAATCGAACTATATCCATGCTACAATATTGATCATTATAAGTGTTACAAACTTCATCAAATTCTCTTTGATGTAAATATGGATTTTCAGAATCTAAGCCATAAAAATTTGGTAAAAGTTGAATAATTTGAGGTTTAAAGTTGAAATTAGATGCATTAGGAGGAAAAACTAAACAAGATGGGGCACTAGTTCTAATAGGGTTCATATGGTACCTAAGTGATCTTAATTGATCATGTTCTTGATTATTATTATTATTGTTGTTGTTGTTGTTGTTGTTATCATTATCTTGATTATTTGAATTATCNGTGGGTACACATCCCCATGTGATTCAGAATAACATTTATTCTTATTCGGGTTTACCCTGGTTAACCTCATTCTTTTAATCAATACCTTGATCAAGAATGTCAGAACTCATTTCTGATTACACCCATCGGATCATGGTAAGGCGTCTAGTAGCATCGCCCCATGATCCCCTAGGTATCACTGTTAGTGCATGCAAGAACCTTTAGTCATGGTTAGCGTACAGTACGGCCCCTTTAATACATATATCACGATCGAATCTGCAACCATTGGTAAATCGAGAGTTGCATATGAATTCGATAACGATGCAATATATCTTTGTGTACTAATAGTGGCATGATATGTGCAACTAGGAAAACACCTTTCCCTAAAGAACATTTCTTGCTCTGGCCTGAGACTCCTTGTACTATTAACTAATCAGATCACATATGATAACTTCACCCGTAGGCGAACGGTGAATCCCTGACCACAATGCATTTGCTCATACGTATTTTGAAACTACACCCAACCTCGCCACCTGATGACCCCAATGGAGTCGGTAAACGGATCAAAGTGCATGCTAATACGTATAGCCTCTACATTGTCCCGGATCAAAGGACTAATGGTATACAACCATAACTGCAGACTATTCCACTCGATAAGTAGGAACCACTTGGACAGTCCGAGGGAGGGTTATTCAGTGCATCATCACATGATCATCTATCTGTGTGAATGGACATCTCCATGCCCTTGCCAATGAAACATGACGTTTACACCACAGATGCTAGTCTCGAGCTCGGACGACCTTTATCCTTGTTTTAGGCCGCTGATTCCACTAGGAACCTGTTTAGAATATATGTTACACTTCCTAATGAGTTTCATGATCTTACGTTGCAACGCAGACCTCTTGGTACCTATTGTATATTCAAAGACTTTATCTATGCAGCTTGCATGGGTATACAGATAAAGTATAATGCCATAATCGAATAAAATCGTAAAATATTATTAAAATAAAGATCGTTTTACATTAGAGTCAATAAAAAAAGAGCCACAAGTTGGCTTACCGGACACCTATTCTAACAGTTTTGGGGTTGGTAGAATTCGGCCAAGACGACTCCATAGCATGTTATGGTTGCTTCAGGATTTAATTTCATTAATATATATTTAGTTTATTTTAATTATGTTTCGCGCGCTACTATTTAAAGTTATGTGTTGTAACTTGTAAAGAGTCGATTTGATTCTGTAATAAAATGATTGATTTTTGAGAATTTTTGTATTTCAGAAACTTGAGCATTTTCCAAAGTTTTACCATTAATTTTGAAAATCACAAATTATATTAACAATTTATTTTTAAAATATATAACTATTCATGTGTATGTGCCGATTACCTAATTTTGACAATATTATATTTCTTAAAAAATTGTGGAATTTAAAAGAGGCAAGTGGGAGAAAAGTTAGAAGTAATAAGGTTGTACTTTGTCGGCTGGGGATAAGGTTTAATTGATATTAATAAATAATGTTTTATTATTATTTTTAATTTGATCAAATAATATTAAATAATTATCATTAAATTATTTTTAATTTAAAAAAGTTGTTCGATTTAAAAAGATAGTTTTGTTTAGATTTTTTTTCTATGTAAAAGATGGAGTGACTTGAAAATGTTTTTAGTAAGATAAAAAAATTAATTATGAAGTTAAATATTTTGGTGTGTTTTAATAATATAAATAATTATATAGATTAAATGAGACGTGGCCTCTTCGATTCCTTTCGTACCAAAGACTTCTCCTTCATTTTTTTCTGTTTAGATATTGTTTTTTCTTTATTGCCCAAAATGACCTTCCTTCCTCCATCATTTGGAATTTAGATGGGATGCTATGAAAATTTTGATTTATTCCCATTTTAAGCATCTGAAATTTATTTTCTTCTCGTAATAACGAATTTTGGACAAAGTAATTAAGGCTAAATTATTTTTTTAATTTATAAATTTCCGATTTAATAAATTATGCGAAATAAATACTTTTAAAATAAAAAATTTTCAATGAGATATAATTATTTGGAAACTGAATATCAATTTGAACAAAGAAAGTGATTTTTTTTCCATTATTCGTTAATATTGTTTGTTTGGTATTTTGTAGCATTTATGCTTCATTTCATCAGTGTAGGGACATCGTATTCTCGCACCTAACACGCAGAGGAAGTTTAAAATTTTTTTCTTGGGCGTCGTGTGTTTAAAACATT
>NW_027360453.1:0-1526 GCF_012295235.1 Primulina huaijiensis
AAAAAAAAAAAAAAAAAAAAAAAAAAAAAAGATTCCTTGAAATGCAAAAGAACTTTTAATATTCAAAACAAAATCCTGAATTTATGCAAGCAATAGGAAACTGAAACAAAGTCGATAAACAAAGAAAATCAACCACAAATACCTACCCAGAATAATCAAGAACGATTCTTGAAATCATCATTTTCCTTCTCGACCCTTTATACAACTCCTCCAAAGTACACGGCAACATATGCTCCATCGCCTCCGCTTTCCTCAGCCGCCCTCCGCCGCCGCCACTACTCTTCCCTTTCCCACTATCCAAGCCACCAAAAAACTCCGCAAAAATATCCTCCGGATCCCTCTGGCTAAATTTAAACCCCCTCCCTCGTCCACCACCGGTAAAATCATTCTCTTTTGAATTCGGCGGCGCATACAGACCAGACTTAAGCCCCTCTTCCCCGTACGAATCATAGATCTGCCTCTTCTGAGTATCACTCAACACATCATACGCCTCACTTATCTGCTTGAATTTCTCCTCTGCTTCCCTAGTGTTCACGGCATTCTTATCCGGGTGCCATTTCATCGCCAACCTCTTGTAAGACTTCTTCAAATCCTCTTCAGTCGCATTTCTCGAAACTTTCAGTATGTTGTAGTAATCGACACCCATTTTAACTAGAAAAGATTGCTCTTTTACCCTTAATCATCCACAATCAACCTCACAAATATGGTGGAATGAAGCTCTCCAGAAGATTCCAGAAAGTTGTGGAGGAAAGACTGGAAATGGGCCGCGCGATTTCCAGCTGATACACGGCCGTCGGCGCCGGGAAGCTCGGGTGCGCAGTGTAGCGGAGTGGAGAATGTCGTGCTAAGTTGCACGTTGGTGTCGATGTTTTAAAGGAGGTTGTTAAAGTGACGGGCGTTGGATTTCTCGGATACGGGGGCGTTAAGTCTTAAGGCCGTGTTTGGAATGGTCGAAGAACAAATCGATAAAACAAATAAAAATCGAAGTAGGACAATTTTATTTTAAAATTTTCAAATTTTAAATCTAAAAATAAGAAAACAAGAAGTTTGTTTTAATTGTTATTGTTTGCATTTTGGTCATCTTGTTGGCATGACTCTTAGATTTTTTTCAATCAGTTAAAAAAATCGAATTCTATTTATGATTTTCGTCATTTATATTATTCAATGCTGATAATAGTCATGAATCTTTCGGTTTTTTTTATAATTTTAGTCATTTTTTTCTTAAGTTTTTATGTGACACTACGCATATTAAGATCGCTTTGTTTTTGTTATCACGTCAACGTCACAACAAAAAAAAAGTCTAAAATTAAAAAAAAAATTCAAAAGACTAAAAATTTGACAACATAAAAAATTAAAATAGTAAAAAGATATATGAAAATAATATAATTTTTGTATGCAATAATTCCATATTTTCAAATGTTATATTATTGTTTTCAATTAGCTAACACAAAAAATGACAAAATCATTAAATTCATACGAACTATTTGAGATATTTATATTTGGATCAAAGATTTTATTTTCATGAT
>NW_027360453.1:2316-25194 GCF_012295235.1 Primulina huaijiensis
TATATATAATTTGATGTAACCAAGTCGGATCAAATTCAATAACTAAAGAGATATCAAGTTTTAGGCATCGGTGTATTATTTTATTTTATTTTCCATTTGTGTATTTAAATCATAAAAATAAAAAAATCATAAAGTAGCTGTATGATGGTGTTGAAATTTTATTCATAGTCACCGGGTGTGTATAAATTGAAATTTGTCTTACTTTCACGGGATTGAGCTCGAACTTAACAAAAAATTTTAAGCTTGGCTCAAGCTTGCGAACCTGATTCACAGCTGGCTCGTGTTCGACTCAGGCTCACAAGGTTTTCTTTACGAATAACGTTTGCGAGCTCAAATGGGTTCAGTCTGAATTTGGCGGTTATTGAATTATTAAATTATTTTTAAAAAATATTAGAAGCCCAATAACCCTAGTTAAAACCTTAAATGCTAGGCTAGAGAAAAAGATTGAACTTCCTCATTCAAATTCAAAGAAGTCAACTCACCTTAAGCCCCACTACCCGAGCCAAACCACTTCTTGTCAAAGGGTACTCGCGATTCCACACCCGAGGGGACAAGTTCGATTATTGTTATGTTATAAACTTAGAGTTGTATAATTCCAAAAGCTTTCATATGGATGATGTAACATTCATGGGTTTATAAGCAGCTCCTTATTTGTTTTAATTTTCGAATGGAGAAATTTTATTTCTTCGATTTTAAGCGTTTTGAATTCTGGAACAACATCAACATTCGATGTATGAATTGAATTCTTTCTGCGAGATGAAATTGCCTTGTATCAAAGTGTTTACGGTTTAAAGTCAATCATCCCCAAGATACAATGATTTTGATCAAACGACTGCAGCAAAATGAATATCCTGATATCGACGAACAAATAGGGAAAAAAATTTTAAGACAGAAACAGAGATAGCAAGATGAAAACAAAAGACTCAATGAAGAATAAAATCAAAAGAAAAAGAAACAATACAGACTTGGAGGGATTATTTAAATTGTTTCACCGGTTGTAACGAAGGTGCACAACAACGGAAAATATAGCCAAAGGACATGTTGTTTCTTTCTTGGGATGTAGAGATGGCAACGGAGGGGGACGGGACGGGGCGAGGCTAGGCGGGTTTCCCATCCCCATCCTCGCTGCGGAATTGTATCCCCACCCCGATCATCGCTTCTTTCGAGTTCAGAGAATACCCCGAATCCAAACATTATGGGATCAAATCTCCATCATGTCTCCATCTCCATCCCTCTTCAAAAATAGTAATGGGGCCGGAGCAGCCTGAACCCGAACCCGAACCTGAACCTGATAATTATTCCTCAAACCATCCCATTTATGGTTTTTGTCCCTATGGGGGCCCCGAACCTATGGGAAAAAATTACATCCCTATCTGGGAGTCTTTTGGTCCAAAATCAGATTGTTAATATCAAGAAACACCATTTGGAATCCAAAGAACCATCAAAAACTCGCTTAGACTACCAAACAATGCTTCAGGCGCCTTCAAAGCTTAGGCTGCCCAAATTGGAGCCTTTTCCCAAGAAATAGAAGCTCCTAGGCGCCTAAAGCCTTCGCCTACCTAGCCGCCTCTTCAGGCACCTAAGTTCTTGGACTGTGTCATGGAAAAATGCAGGACGCCCATGGGGTACCCGTCTCAGACGCCTCAGTGTCTTCCCTGCTGTCTTGAAATTTCTCAGGTAGCTCTTAAGTTGCATTTAGGTATCCACGAGGTCCATTCGAGTTTTCTTCTTCTTTTTCTTTTGCTTAATTTCTATTCACTGATTCTAAAACATTCCAACAACTCCAACGATCCCTCACATAATTGAAATTAATGTTGTATGCAGATTCACTTGAAAGTTCTTTTGGACCAGTGTTGCATCAGGATAGGTAGTTTATTGTTTTGAACCTTCTTTAGTAAGATACTATCAGATTTATTAGTTTCTTAGTGACGCAATGTCTTGAACTATTCAACTGTTTATGAAAACCAAGTCAACATTATTTACACAATAACAATTCTAACATATTTTTCTTTCATGCTGTGTCAATTTCGACCTTGGGCCATATCTTAAATTCATAAGTATTTTTATCGAAGTGGCTATTACTTCGCATGTATATAGGTGATCTCTTAATTAGATTATCATGTCATACTCCACCTTTTAAGTATATGAATCATTAAAAGATAACTTAACATTACCACATGTTGCAGGTCTTTCCTATTTGGAAGTTTTAAGAATGAGCTGGCGTAATTTCCAAGTATTCAACCTAATATTTATAACTTAGTTGTCTCATTGGACCAAGTCTTGGGATCTCCAATTCACAAGTTTTGGTTAATGCTATAAACATTTTATTTTATGGCTTTTAAACTCATTCATCTTACTAATTGTACAATTGATCTCGATTTATTTCTTTTAAAAATGGATTAGCTAGGTTTTCCTTTGACTTCACATATTCAACGTAAATAACCCAATTTAAGATCAATTGTCTTATGGCATTATATATTCGACGAATATGACGAAACTTATCATTTTACATATTTTTTTGTGCTCTTACAATTACTGGTTGACTATCACAGTGAATCATAATAGAAGACACTGGTTTATTCCAACAAAAAATATCTTATAAAAATTTTTTTAGTCATTTGTATTGTTTCTTTCTTTGGATGTAGATATGGCAACGGGACGGGACAAGGCCGCTGCGGAATTGTATCCCCACCCCGATCACCGCTTCTTTCGAGTTCAGAGAATACCCCGAATCCAAACATTCTGGGATCAAATCTCCATCCCGTCTTCGGCTCCATCCCCACTTCAAAAATAGCAATGGGACAGGAGCAGTCCGAACCCGAACCCGAGAATTATTCCCCAAACCCGTCCCATTTATGGTTTTTTACTTATGGGGGCTCCGAACCTATGGAAAAAAAATTACATCCCTATTTGGGTGTCTTTTGGTCCAATATCAGATGATTAATATTAGGGCTGGGATCGGGTAGGGACCCGTCCCGTAACCCCCTGACCCGATCCCCGTCCCGATAAGAATTGGGAATAAAAAAAGATTCCCGATCCCGTACCCGACAAATATCGGGACCCGAATGTTCGGGATCCCGAATGTTCGGGATCGGGTCGGGAAGGGAGAAAAAATCCCAATAAATATTTTTTAAAAAATTCATTGAACATCATGACATAGTGTGTAGTATGTACATAAGTATTATAAATTAAAGTATATTTCTAATAAATTATAAATAAACCGAAATATAACAATTTCAAAAGCTTACACAGAAACAACGTTGCAGTAAAATACAACACAAAGTCTTGAAAAATAAAATCTAAGCTATAAATAAACCAAAATATAACAATTTGAATCGATGAACTAATTAACACTCTCTCCAATTATGACAACGAGGTGTTAGTGGCCCTGATGTACATCTGCTAGCGAGAATAAGCTCACAACATACATTCCAATCACACCACTAGATATAGTTCTCTAATTGCCTTCCTCGCTGGCATCTGCAAGCAAATACAACATCAAAGCAATTATCACTATGTCTGCAAGATCATTTAACAAAAACACATCCATGAATACACACATCCAGTAAGTTTGCTTTGAGAAAGGGGAAATAACAATGAAACGTCTCATATGACTAACTTAGGATATAAACTAATGAAATCACATGCATCTAAAAGTTGATGAAAGAAAATAACAAAATCAGAATTCAATTAAATAACATATGAGCAAACAACATACACACTTTGAGTCTTTAGCATCATGTTTTTAAAGTAAATATGAATTCATAACATATCATGCCAATCTAAATATAAAAATGTAGCCAAAAAAAAAAAATTTAGATTCTTACTATTAATCCATTATTCTTCCACCACGAGACCTTTGGAGCTTACACTTGAGGGATGCATTACTTTGTTGTGTGCATGAGGGTACCTACAAACAACATATATCATATAAACATAAACTAAAAATATAAAATATCAAAATATATATTGCACCAACTTTTTTTAAAAAAATAAATATACCAAGCACCTACTTACCATTACACAAAACTATAAATATATACCAAGCATGAACTTACTTCGCTCCAACTTACTGAGCCACATTCTTCTCATGAACATCAATGACTAAATAAAATAGATAATAAAATCATTTGAGCATTTTCACAATTACAAATAGTTGATCGATAATTAAACATAAACATCCATCCAATAGTTACTTCAATGACAAAGACTCTAAAACCAATGACGTGTTGTTTACTACGAGTTATTATAAATAAATTTAAGTAGATAAAAATCTATCATTTTATTTGATCTTAGGTTATGAAGTAAAATATATAATAATAATAATAATAATAATAATAGAATGATAGAAAAGGAGTTTAAGTATACATAAAAAGTACTAAAAAATTAAATATTTACTTACTTGTGGGGATTTCATTTTTTTTTAAAATTTAATAAAAAAATTATTAATATATTCGGGTCGGGTCGGGAATCTCGTCGGGTATATCCTATATTCCCGATCCCTTTCCCGATTCAGAGCGGGTCGGGAGTCGGGAAAATTTCGGGTCGGGACCGGGAAGGGTCGGGAATTTTATGATTTTTGCCAGGCCTAATTAATATCAAGAAACACCATTTGGAATCTAAAGAACCATGAAAAACTCGCATAGGCTACCAAACACTGCTTCAGGCGCCTTCAAAGCTTAGGCTGCGCAAATTGGAGCCTTTTCCCAAGAAATAGAAGCTCCTAGGCGCCTAAAGCCTTCGCCTACCTAGCCGCCTCTTCAGGCACCTAAGTTCTTGGACTGTGTCATGGAAAAATCCAGGACGCCCATGGGGTACCCCTCTCAGGCGCCTCAGTGTCTTTTCTGCTGTCTTGAAATTTCTCAGGAAGCTCTTAAGTTGCATTTAGGTATCCACGAGGTCCATTCGAGTTTTCTTCTTCTTTTTCTTTTGCTTAATTTCTATTCACTGATTCTAAAACATTCCAACAGCTCCAACGATCCCTCACATAACTGAAATTAATCTTGTATGCAGATTCACTTGAAAGTTCTTTTGGACCAGTGTTGCATCAAGATAGATAGTGTATGGCTTTGAACCTTCCTTAGTAAGATACTATCAGATTTATTAGTTGCTTAGTGACGCAATGTCTTGAAATATTCAACTGTTTATGTAAACCAAGTCAACATTATTTACACAATAACTATTCTAACATATTTTGTTTTCATGTTGTGCCAATTTCGATCCGAGACTATATCTTAGTGAGATGTATTCAATTCAGAGTTTTGATCACTTTTAATGACTTTTTCAAATGATAGACTTTTATGGATTTGATAGACTTTTATTGACCTTTATGGATTCTAAAATATTTATAAACAGATTTATGTGGATTAATGTAGACTTTTTTGCAATATTTTTATAAACTTTTGTGAAATTTTTTTTATATAATTTTATAAATTTTGTACTTAATTATAACATTTTATTTTTTATTAATTTCTTTGAACCAATAATTGATTGACATACATAACATATTCAGTTTGAAATAGTTTTTCAATATTTATATTAATAAATAAATATACTTATTTAAAAGTTCAAACATTTAATCCTTACATGTGTATATATGTGAGTTTGTATGCATGTTTGTAAATTTTTTTAAATATATCAATTGATTAATCTGTAATCTTGTTTTTGAATTGATAATATACATGCGAAAAGAATATTATTTAGCATTGTGTAGATATAATTTTGTATAAAAATATCATAGATTATATATTAATTGAAAATGCTAAAAAGAATTTAACAAATCATGGTTGTTGCGAGACTATTCAATTATTAAGAATTAAGCGATATTTTTTAGATTATCTTTTATTATTATTGAATATTACATTAATTTGTATAAATCGTAAATTAAAGATCACAAAATCAATTCTAGAATTCAAAATTTCTTATGATATTAAAATAAAAAATTATTAAATGAACAATCAGTCAAAAAATAAAAAATTTGAGAAGGAAAAATGGAAATATATATAGAGATACACTTCGAAAATTTGAGAGAATGATAGATATAGATGAGAGGAGAGAAGATACGAAGAGAGGTGATGTGAAGCGACAAAGAGAAAAATAAATAGCTTGTGTATAAGTTAGAAGTTTAAAAATCCATCCAAATCTTTGGGTTGAACCAAATACAATTTTTGACAATTTATAGTTGTACATTAAGCTTTAATGTTTGTATGTTAATGAATTCCATGAAGTTATTTAAAGTCTATTGAAACTTTGAATACCTATGGAGTTTTATAGAGTTTTTAAAAGTCAATTTTGAATCCTACTTGACTTTTTAAAACTCTATGAAAGTCTATTTTGAATACCACTAGACTTCTATTGAGTAGGTAAAAGTCTTAATTGAATACATCTAGACTTTTAAAATCTACAAAAGTCAATAAATCTCCTACATTGAATACACCCCCCTTAGATTCATAAGTTTTCTTATCGAAGTAGCTATTACTTCGCATTTATATAGGTGATCTCTTAATTAGATTATCATGTCATACTCCACCTTTTAAGTATATGAATCATTAAAAATAACTTAAAATTACCACATGTTGCAGGTCTTTCCTACTTGGAAGTTTTAAGAATGAGCTGGCGTAATTTCCAAGTATTAAATCTAATATTTATAACTTAGTTGTCTCATTGAACCAAGTCTTGGGATCTCCAATTCACAAGTTTTGGTTACTGCTATAAACATTTTATTTTATGGCTTTTAAACTCATTCATCTTACTACTTGTACAATTGATATCGATTTATTCCTTTACTAAATGGATTAGCTAGGTTTTTCTTTGACTTCACATATTCAATATAAATAACCCAATTGAAGATCAATTGTCTTATGGTATTATATATTCGACGAATATGACGAAACTTACCATTTTACATACTACTTTGTGCATTTCCTATTACTGGTTGACTATCACAGTGAATCATAATATACTGGTTTATTCCAATAAGAAATATCTTATAAGAAAGTTTTTAGTCATTTGTATTGTTCTTCGGCTTTATCTAAAGCAATAAACTCGGATTACATATTGGATCAAGCTATACGTGTTTTCTTAGAAGATTTCAATGGCATCGCTCCTCCACCTGTGAACACATATCTGCCAGTGAACTTGAAATCTTTTTTTAGATATCCGATTTGCATCACAATATCATTCTAATACCGCTTGATATTTTGTATAAAACAACCATAATTCAGGTTGTATTTCAAGTATATAATTACTCTTGTCAAGCTTTTTCAATGATCTTTTCTAGGATTATTTGTTAATCTACTTAGCTTGATTACTAATATATGTAAGGTTTGTACAGGTACAAATTTTCAAGTACATTAGACTATCAATTATTCTTGTACATTCAAGTTGAGAAACAGTTTTTCCTCGATTTTTGGCCAAGTGTACACCTAAGTATGTAGGTAATCTAGCCGAAGGACTATTGTAGACATTAAATATTTTAAGAACCTTTTCTATATACTAAGTTTGGGATAGGACAATTCCATCAAACTTTCTAGAGATTTTAATCTTTAGTATTTCAACTCGAAATGGGGACGGCAAATCCCCGCACCCTAATTGTATCGCCGCCACCATCACTGCTTCTTTCGAGTTCGGAGAATTCCCGAACCCGAACACGATGGGATCCAATCTCCATCATCATCTCCGTCTCCATCCCTGATTCAAAAATAGTAATGGGGCGAGGGCGGGGGCGGGTTCGAGGAATCCTGGAAACCAAACTTATTATTGATATTATTAATATTAATGGTGCGGGTTCGGGAATTCAAAAAAATCACCGAATCAGAACCTAAATATTAGTCCCCAAACCCGTCCCATTTTGGGCTTTTTTCCGTGAGACCCCGAACCTATGGGAAAAATTTACATCCCTATTTGGGTGTCTTTTGATCCAAAATCTGATTATTAACATCAAGAAACACTATTTGGAACCCAATGAACCATGAAAAACTCACAGGCTACCAAACAATGCTCAGGCGCCTTTAAAAGCGCCTCAACGCCTAGGCTGCGCATATCAAAGCCTTTTTCCTAGGAAATAGAAGCTCCTAAGCGCCTAAAGCCTTCACTAGAATAGGCGCCTACCTAGCCGCCTCTTCGAACACCTAAGTTCCTGGCCGACGTCCTGGAAAAATCCAGGACGCCCACGGGGTGCCCTTTTCAGGGGACTCAGTGCTCCTCAGTTGTCGGGGAATTTCTCAGGAATATCTTAAGGTGCATGAAGGTATCCACGAGGTTCGTTCGAGTTTTCTTCATCTTTTTTTTTTCTTGATTTCTAGTCACTAAGACTAAAACATTCGAATAATCCCCCACATAAATAAAATTAATGCGTGTATGCATATTCATTTAAAAGTTCTTTTGAACTAGTATTGTTTTATGATAGGTAGGTTATGACTTCGAACCTTCCTTAGTAAGATACTATCAGATTTATTAGTTGATTAGTGACACGATGTCTTGAACTATTCAACTATTTATGTAAACTAAGTCAACAGTATTTA
Source organism: Primulina huaijiensis (assembly GCF_012295235.1). NCBI lineage: Eukaryota > Viridiplantae > Streptophyta > Magnoliopsida > Lamiales > Gesneriaceae > Primulina > Primulina huaijiensis. The sequence goes on from NW_027360453.1 coordinate 10,839, forward strand.
CACAATAACAATTCTAACATATTTTGTTTTCATGTTGTGTCCATTTCGACCTTGGACCATAACTTAGATTCATAAGTTTTCTTATCGGAACGGTCAATACTTCGCACTTATATAGATTATCTCCTAATTAGAGTATCATGTCATACTCCACCTTTTAGGTATATGAATAATTAAAAATTAACTTAAAATTAGCACATGTTGCGGGTCTTTCCTACTTGGGAATTATAAGAATGAGCTGGCGTAAGTTCCAAGTATTCAACCTAATATTTATAATTTAGTTGTCTCAGTAAACCAAATCTTGGATCTCCAATTCACAAGTTTGGGTTACCGCTATAAACATTTTATATTACGGCTTTTAAACTCATTTCTCTTAACAATTGTACAATTGACCTCAACTTATTTTTTTAGTAAATGGATCGTCTAGGCTTTCTTTTGGCTTCACATATTCAACATAAATAATCCAATTTGAGATCAATTGTCTTATGATATTATATCTTCGACGAATATGATGAAACTTACCATTGTACATACTACTTTGTGCTCTTCCTATTGTTGGTTGACTATTACAGTGAATCATGATAGAAGGCATTGGTTTATTCCAACAAGAAATATCTTCTACGAAATTTCTTAGTCATTCGTATTGTTTAACAGCTTTATCTAAAGCAATAAACTCGGATTCCAAAGTGGATTGAGCTATACACGTTTTCTAGGAAGATTTCACTGACACCGCTCCTCCACCTATTGTGAACACATATCCGTTAGTGGACTTGAAGTCTTCTGTTCGGATATCCAATTTGCATCACAATATCATTCTAATACTACTTGATATTTTGTATAAAAAAAACCATAATTCAGGTTGTATTTCATTATCTAAGTACTCTTTTCAAGGATTTTCAGTGATCCTTTCTAAAGATTATTTGTGAACCTACTTAGCTTACTTATTGATATATGCAAGGTTTGTACGAGTACAATTTGTCAAGTACATTAGATTTCCAATTACCCTTACATATTCAAGTTGAGAAACAGTTTCCCCTCAATTTTTGTCCAAGTGTACGCTTAAATCTTTAGGCGATCTAGCCAAGAAATGAAAAGGGCTCGGGTCATCCTTGACTCGGGCAGGAAAGGAGAACCAAAGCAGAACCAGTCTTGAGTTGGTCCCAAGAAGCCAAGAAGAGACCGGATGGAATCCAGCCTGGGTAATGAAAGAGTACCCTATTTAAACAAACACAAACATGCAGCAACCCGATAAACATATCAGACCACTATGGACTCATACAAGCATTGGCTCATATTCTTGGCCGAGAAAGATAGGGTTGACTGAAAGTGTCTGGCTAGGCTGCGAAGCCCTTGGCATCCCGAGCACTTGCATCAATATAGAGTCGGCTCCGACCAAGCAAGACATGGTACCCGAGAAGATTAATTTAAGTAAGTAATCGAGGGGTCTGTTCTCCTTCACCTTTCCATTCCAGGTCTGTTAATGTAATATTATTGTACATAGAGTATGCCTTAGACATGTATCATTGGCCATAGATTATGTCCTAGACTACATAATTAAGTTTATGACCCACTGATTCTCCTTTTCCTATTTTAGATAAGTTGATACATAGATATAGATGTATATCTTATGTACAAAATACATTGAATATGAATTTCTTTACAGCTAACCGTTTTGAACGTCAAAACAAAAAATTTAAAACTTCAGCTTTTATTTTGAATGCGAGAAAACGATACCCCAACAACTAACTTCACAGTAGCATCAAATAAACCTATGCAGTATCGAATTTTCCCCTTAGCCCATTCTTGGTGTGAATATGGGTTGGTTTACATGCATAAAAACTCATAATAGACAAATCCGTGCTTACTGAATATTTAATTTTTTAACCCTCATAAATGTTACAAAAGAGCTTTCACCAATAAATAAGCCAAGCAACCAGAGTCGCGGCTAGTTCTTAACCAGACTAAACCCATATGCATCGAACACCATTTCCACATAAAAGCCTTGCAAAACTCACAATCTACCATGCAAGCATATATAGAATTAGGCCAGACCAGAGGATGTACACAAACGCGTAATGATTCGAGCAAAATTGTTGGGATTTCTGAACTTCATCCTACAATGGCACGTCTGATTTCGCCGAATCTTGAGCTACAAAATTTACACCAGAACAAGAAGAGAGTGAGTGGGAGAAATTTTTCCATAAGTTCACAAAACAACTTCCAATCAAGAAGGCAGAGTTTCTCCAACTTCAAACAATTAAGTTCAAATAAAGAATCACACATCCGAAATCACAAAAAAAAATTTCCCTCAAATATTGCGCCATATATATCAATGTTCATAATTCATAAACTAACACATAATCAAAGATCACCTTGTGACGGTGGCGGAACAACAACAACGTGCATATTTGCATTATTGGGTGGAAGCTGCAGACGGAGAGGATAAAGCTTCCCGTTCAACGGGCTTCGAGTGCAGACCATAATGCCTTCGAGGCCTAACTCAGACTCAAGCCTCGTCGTTAACTCGTGCACATCATTTCCCTTGAAAGAAATACAGAGCTCCTCGAACCCCTCGTCCACTTCTCCATATTCATTAGCGATGTGAAAATAAATCAATCTGCCATCACTCGCCTTCGGTGGTGAACTAACTAAAGAGTCATTTGACTGCACCAAAGTACCAACAACTTCAGGATGAGATATTCCCATCAAAATTTGCCTTGGACTAAACTTTGTTTTTTTAAAACATTTCGAGTGACAGAATTCAAAATCAATCATATTTTAATATTTGATCACTTTTACAAGAAGTCAAATCTTGCAGACTACAATCATTCTAATGTTGGCGTGGTTTGTAGAATGTGTTTACCAGTGGATATACATAAATTTAGAATTTGATCATTTTATTAAATGATAATTGGATTTATAAGAATAGTTTATTTCTAGTTGAGAATTATAAGATAACTTCCACAATTTCTGATCGAATTTCAACTTTTATACTTACCTCTCGACCAGAAAAACTGCCAGACATGGGCGACGGCGTGGTGGAAGGCGAGCTAGTTTCTGAAGCAAAAGATTCTTCTTTACCCACCGGCGACTGCTCCAGCAGAATTTCCACCATATGAACCTCCCACAGAATCCACTCCTGGGTCGCCGTCCGATGCGGGATATCATGCGTGACCGAATTCCTCCACGGCGGCAGACCCCCATTCGCCCTCAGAAACTGCCCATACCTAGTCTTCAACTTAACGGCGCCGTTCTCCCTGATTGGCTCCCACTCGACAGAGCTGTCGAGCCTGCTAGGGCGCGTCTGGGTCACTTTCCGGCCAGTCATCCCAAGAAGAAACGGCTGATTCGACGCCGTCAAGTACTTGTTGTAGCAGCTCCTGAGTCGAATAACGTTGTCCGAATTCTCGACAAACTCGACCGTCCATTTACAAGACTTGGCGGCGCCGTTGCGATCTTGGTTGACAGATTCCTCGTCTTCCTCCGCGTTCAAGTACTTGTCGTGGCAACTCTTCAGGCGGACTGTTCTTGCATTCTGGAATAAGTCCATTGCTGGTGCTCGTTGGATTGAAAACTTCGAACTCAGCTTCTGCTCAAAAAAAACAAAAAACAAAAAACAAAAAAATTGCGTGAAGATGAATGATTGGCTTCTGAATAATTTCCCTTAATTTGTCCAAGACGAAGAAGATAAGCGACAGGTAGGGTGGATCGTACAGGGACAAGATTTCATGCCGGGGGGTATTTAATGTAGGAATACATATCCAACTAATTAAAATTCGTTTCTATTTTAGAATATTCAATTATTATTTTTCCTCAAAAAATAAATATGCTTCAACAAAAGAATCTAAAATCATCAAGAAATTGATGNAATATACATAAAAGTATATATTTCAATAAATATTAATGTATGAATTTGAATTTTCTTTCATTTAAATTTGCATAGACAAAAGTGGCCGGGATAGAATATTGAATTTTTAAAAAAGAATAATTTTGCATGAACTTTTCATTTTTTTGTAAATTATAAACCAAAATGATAAGTTACGAAAGAATATTTATTTTTTTTTATACAAAAATCCAAAACGAAAAGGTAATATAGGATATACCGAAAGGTGGAAATTCTGACCTAATTAGAATGAGCGTAATACATACGATATTCCAATGAGCATAACTTGCACGAAACCATAAATGACTAAAGAGTAAGTATCTTGTCAGACGGTATCACGAATCTTTATTTGTGAGATGGGTCAACCCTATCAATATTCACAATAAAAAGTAATACTCTTAACATAAAAAGTAATATTTTTTCATTGATAACCCAAATAAGATATTCGACCCACGAAATTGATCCGTGAGACCGTGTCACAAGAGTTTTTATGATGGCTAAAAGGCCACCAAGCCATGTATTGATATTTGTACGAAAAATTATCTAATGCAAATAATATTTATTTTCCCGACCCCCATCGTAAATTTTGAGGACTCATTTGATACAAAATCATGATTCAACGGTGCGATGAGTGTGTAACATATCAAAGCTATATATATTAAATACTTGTTATTCACGATTGCACGTATATGTGTGTATGTATACGAACATATGTGTGTATGTATATAAACATATATATGTATGTGTATATTATGAAAAATGAGCTTTAAAAATGTGATCCCATGTCCACAAGTTTTTAAGGTGCACGAGAGAAAAATACAAAAAAGGAGGTCTTTTTCACGCAAAGCCGTGACACTTTTCATTTCTCACCTGTTTTTTCGTGCTTTTCACAATGTGTGTATATTATTGTAAAGTAATAGTGAACTTCCAAAAAACCATATATAATACTAAATTGTTTCTTTTCTTCTAACCGAAGGGTTCGAACATGAGTCACTCACGAGAAAAAGTGGGTGATACCACAAGCCAAAAGTTGGTTTCAATACTTGTAAAACATCCTGTACCCATGATTTATCCGTGTAGAAGTGTGCAATCAGTCCAAATCGAACCGACTGAACCATAAACACCAAAATCAAATAAATTGGTTTTTTTTCCAATCAACATGACTGACGGCATTATCGATTAAACTGAACCGATAAAATATCGTCGAAATAACCAATATTTTTTAAAAACAAATTGGTTTTTTTTCACACCACATATAATTTTATTAAATTCAAACAATCGACAAAATAAAATAAAAAAATATTGGAATAATTATAATGATTTAGGTCTTATAATAATAAATTGGATTTTTGTTTAAATTCCAATTTTGTTTTCGAGATATTTTAAAGTCTAATATAAAATTATAAAACGACTAGTCCGATAATAATTATATTTATAAAAAAATATCGATTTAACCGGTTTAACCGATTTTTCAAATTCAAAATCAAAATCAAAATCAAATCGATTTAACCAATATTTTTTTAAAAAAAATCGATCATCGAACAGACCAAACAAAAATTCTTATTTTTTTTTATTAAGATAAGATATATAATATCTTAACCCCATGCCCACACCCTTTTTATATATTTTAAAGTGTATCATTTGTTGTTTAATTAGCAGTATAATTTTTAATACATTATAATATCTAATAAAAATGTACTTATCTTCTGATCCATATTAAGGTTAAAGATACGAGAAATTGGTCTTCAGTCTCCCGTCGTTTTTTTTATATTCAGTGTCTGGGTACTTTTTTAGTACCACATTTCCACATTAAGTGTACCACATTTCCACATGAAGTGTACCACAATTTGTATGACATAGTACCACAATTTTGTGGGTAGAGAGTGAACCCAAAGAAATGTTTTGATTAGCACCAACTTCCATATCACCACAATATATCGATTTTTTAAAAAAAAAATTTTGATTATTTCCATATTGTAATTAGCATTAATTAAGGTTGTTGTATGGCAGGTAATTTAATAATAAATAACAAATCGAGTTTATTTGAGTAAACAATCGTACCTTCTTCATAGAGAACCTAGGCGAAGGTGAGGCCGAATCGGACAGCCCAGACCGGACAGAAACCGGCGACTCGAACCCTAGCTGTAGACCGGATATCTCATCGGAAACAGACGAGAAGCTCGAAACCATCGACCAATAATCCGCCACCGCCTCATCCTCCGGAACCTCCACCACCTCCACGTCCCACATAACCCAATCATGCGTCGTTGCCGCATGAGGGTTATCGTGCGTCACCGAATTCCTCCACGGCGGAGTTCCACCGTTAGCCCTCAAGTACGTCCCCCCGAAAGCCCGCAACTTCACCTGGAACCCATCTCTGATCGGCTGCCACTCGATGGTCAAATCTTTATCGGGATTCTCCGGCGAAGTCTGCGAGACTTTTTTCCCCGTCATGCCGATTAAAAAGTGGTCGCTTGAGGCTGTGAGGTAGCGGTTAAAGCAGCTCTTCAGGCGGACGACGTGGCTGTTGCCGTCTACGAGCTCCACCAGCCACCGGGATCTCCTGGCGGAGGCGCTTCTGCTCTGCCGCGTGGAGATTTGATCATCATCTGCTGCCAAGTACTTGTTCAAGTGACTTCTTAATCTTACCGCCTTTGCATCCTTGAAGAATTCCATTAATTTAACAAAGCTAGGCGTGAAGGTGGATTGGTTAATTGAATTAATTTATGCATGCATTTTCGAAATATATTGTAAATTATGGGGTCAAAAAGGGATTATGTGTCTTATGGCCTTTGGATTTTATTGGAATCAAATGTAATAAAATAAAGTCCTTTTTTTAAAAAAAATTTTGGTTTTAGAATTTTCGTGACTTCTCGTAGCCAAGGGTTTGTGTCTTCATGAGATGTTTGAAATAAAGGGTTGACGTATTAAAATGAAATTTCTAGGTGGTTTCACAATTAATGAATGTATTTATTTATCATGTGAACTCGGAGATTTTTTTTTAAAAAAATTTAATTATTTCTAATATTAAATTGGATTTTAGTAATTTATACTCTTTTTATCGGGGGAATACTGATATAACATTGCACACATGAGCGACACTTCGTCAAATCAGCGATACGTTGGAAAAAGTATCAAGTTTGCTATAATTGTAATCTTCAAGATATGCCCTATTGTTGAAAAATTATTTAAAAATGTGTTAAATATTTGTGTTGAAAATGTGAATGTTGAATGTTGAAAATTAGGTAAAATTAGGTGTTGAATATTGAAAATTAGTGTGTGATGATGTAGGTAATGATGTATTTTATTTTTGGATTATTTGTAAAAATTTTCTATAAATAGATCTCTCATTTGTGAAGAAAATCACAATTGAGTTGAGAGAAAAATATTATAAAGTGTGTAGTGTGATAATTTTGAGAGTTTGAGATTTTTACTTTTTTACCGTAAATTTTTACTTTTTCACAACACGTTATCAGCACGAAGCTCTAAAAGTCCTCCATATTTTTCCAAGCTCCGAACAGAAGAAAAAGGTAACAAAAGTAATAATATTTATTTTACTGTTATTTATTTATTGTTTATATATGTAATATATAATATAATGTTATTGTTAGAAATAATAAAAATAATTTTTTCAAAAACTTGTTATAAATCCTGGGAGGATGTTAAGACGACATCCCACACTCCCGGTAAGGGATACGACAAGTATAAAAGCCTATAAGGTTTTTTAAACAAAATAACTTATGACACCTAATTATAATAATGTGATATGATATACATAATTATTTAAATATGACTAATATTATATACACCATATTATTACCATAAAATTATACAAATACATACATTTATTTTCTTATACACCAACGGTAATAAACGGTAACAAAACGGCTAGTTTTTGCTCTATAAATACAATCTCACAAATACATTCAATCACTCCAACTTTCTCTTCTTCTCTAAAAATTATTCTTCATCAAATTTTCGAAGAAAAAAAGAAGATGGCTTTCACGAGGTTATTTTTAATTATTTTGGTTATCATACTCACCAGTCTTGTATTTATCGGAGAATATCCTCCTCGTGTGTTTTCTTTATTTTTACGAATACTTGTACTTGTTGTTTATCCATTACTTTGTATTGCAATATTCATTAACTAATAAAATGCATCGTAATTTTTAGTACCACCATGGCAAACTTGGCAAAGCTCGAATTCATCGCTCTTGATATTACTGGGAAAAACTATATGCCATGGACTCTTGATGTAGAAATGCATCTTGAGTCATTGGGTCTAAGCGAGACCATTAAAGAAAATGGTATATCTTCATCACAAGAAAAAGCAAAAGCTATAATATTTTTACGACGACACCTTGATGAAGGTTTAAAATGTGAATATCTCATCGAAAAAGATCCCATGGCTCTGTGGAAAGGATTAAAAGAGAGATTTGAACATATAAGGGAAGTTATACTTCCGACCGCCCGTGATGAATGGAATATGTTAAGATTCCAAGACTTTAAAAAAGTCAGTGATTACAATTCAGCGATGTATAGAATAATCTCGCAGTTAAAATTTTGTGGACATGAGGTTACAGAATCGGAAATGCTTGAAAAAACATTTTCCACGTTTCACGCATCAAATATAACACTACAGCAACAATATAGAGTGCGTGGATTTGCGAGATATTCTGAACTCATCGCCTGTCTTCTTGTGGCGGAAAAGAACAACGAGCTATTAATGAGAAATCATCAGTCCCGACCCACTGGATCAACAGCATTTCCAGAAGTAAATGCTGTAAGTAAAAATGAATTTAAACCTGGAAACCAAAATCAAATTCAAAGACAAGGTTTTGGTCGAGGTCGAGGTCGAGGTCGAGGTCGTGGACGTGGACGTGGACGAGGAAGTGGTCGTGGTCGTGGACGCGGCCGTGGTTTTGAAAATAATCGAGATAGTTATTTCTATAACTCATCTCAAAATAACGTCCCAAACCATCCACAGAAAAGGCATCAAGAAAACATGAGTGTTAATGAAAATCACTCGAAAAGATTTGAAAGTTCTTGTTTCAGATGCGGCACTCCAGGACATTGGTCTCGTATTTGTCGAGCCCCTGAGCATCTTTGCAAACTTTATAAAGAATCGATAAAGGGGAAAGAAAAGGAGACCAACTTCACTGAGCGAAGTGACCGTTTGAGTGATTCAACTCATTTTGATGCTGCTGATTTTATGAATGATTTCTCTGGAAATGATCAATATGTTGGTGGGATAGAAATGAACAATATTGATGCTGCAGATTTTCTCAATGATTTCTCTGAAAATGAACAATATAGTGGTAGAATATAAATGTACAATAATTTATTTTTCATGTATTTATATGATAATGTTTTATTGTACAATTATGATATGTGTTATATTTAAATATGTATTGTCATTAATTTTTTTTCATTGCATATTTTTTGAAGTTCAAATATGGAAAATGCTATGAGCAAAGCTGAAGTTTGCATACCCGATAGTGGTACAACGCACACTATCCTCCGAGATAAAAGATATTTCTTGGAACTAAAACCAACAAAAACAACGGTGAATACAATATCAGGTCCTGTAGACTTGATTAAAGGATGTGGTAAAGCACAATTTTTGTTACCTAATGGTACAAAATTTTTGATCAATGATGCTTTATATTCACCACAATCGAAAAGAAATTTGTTGAGTTTTAATGATATATATTCCCATGGGTATGATACTCAAACAATGAATGAAGGGAATGAGAAATATATGTGTCTTACCACATATAAATCAGGAAAGAAATATGTGATTGAAAAACTACCAATGCTCCCTACTGGATTGCATTATACACATATACGTCCCATTGAATCAAACATGGTAATTGATAATTCTTCAATATTAACCAATTGGCATGATCGATTAGGACATCCTGGTTCAACAATGATGCGAAGAATTATAGAAAATACACATGGTCATCCATTGAAAGACCAGAAGATCTTTCAGAATAATAAGTTTCAATGTAAAGCATGTTCTCTTGGAAAACTTATTATAAGACCATCACCAGCCAAAATCCAAACTGAATCACCAATGTTTCTTGAACGTATTCAGGGTGATATTTGTGGACCAATCCATCCACCATGTGGACCATTCAGATACTTTATGGTATTGATTGATGCCTCCAGCAGATGGTCACATGTATGTTTATTGTCAACTCGAAATGTTGCATTTGCAAGATTACTTGCTCAAATAATAAAATTGAGGAATCAATTTCCCGATTATACAATCAAGAAAATTAGACTTGATAATGCTGGTGAATTTACTTCCCAGACTTTCAATGATTATTGTATGTCTATGGGAATCATTGTTGAGCATCCTGTTGCTCATGTACATACTCAAAATGGATTGGCTGAATCATTGATTAAACGTCTGCAAATGATTGCTAGACCAATGATTATGAAAACAAAGCTCCCTATTTCTATATGGGGACATGCAATTTTACATGCTGCTTCATTAATTCGCATCAGACCAAGTGCATATCATAAATACTCCCCATTGCAGCTTGCATTTGGTAAAGAACCAGACATTTCTCATCTGAGAATTTTTGGATGTATGGTGTATGTGCCTATTGCACCACCTCAACGAAAGAAAATGGGACCTCAAAGAAAGATTGGAATTTATATTGGTTATGATAGTCCATCGATCATTCGATATCTTGAACCACAGACAGGCGACGTGTTCACAGCACGTTTTGCTGATTGTCATTTTAATGAGGAAATCTTCCCAATGTTAGGGGGAGAACAGAAACATACCGAAAAAGAAATTACATGGTATGTATCATCATTGTTACATCTGGATCCAAGAACAAAACAATGTGAAAAAGATGTACAGCAAATTGTGCACTTGCAAAGAATAGCAAATCAAATACCAGATGCATTTGCAGACACAAAAGGGGTAACTAAATCATATATACATGCTGCAAATGCCCCTGCTCGAATTGAAATTCCGAAGAAACAAATTGAAGATAGTCATGATGTCATTAAACGCCTGAAGCGTGGAAGGCCAGTTGGTTCCAAGGATAAAAATCCTCGAAAAAGAAAATTCATAGAGAAACACAATGATCACAAAATAGAGAATGATGTTCCTGAAGAAACACATAATGATCACAAAATAGAGAATGATGTTCCTGAAGAAACACATGATGATGAAAATGTTTTGTCAGAACCACAAACTGACGAGAATCATGAAATCTCTATCAATTATATTAATACTGGAAAAATATGGAACCGAAAAGATATAGAAGAAATTGATGATATATTTTCTTATAATGTGGCAATCGACATCATAAATGATAATGAAGATCATGAACCAAAATCTTTTGGTGAATGTAAAAATCGGCAGGATTGGATAAAATGGAAAGATGCCATCCAGGTTGAATTGGATTCGCTAAATAAACGTAATGTTTTTGGACCTATAGTCCTTACACCTGAAGGTGTAAAACCTGTTGGATACAAATGGGTTTTTATTCGAAAGCGAAATGAGAAAAATGAAATAGTAAGATATAAAGCTCGACTTGTTGCACAAGGTTTTTCTCAAAGGCCTGGAATTGATTATGAAGAAACGTATTCTCCTGTGATGGATGCAATTACGTTTCGGTATTTGATTAGCTTGGCAGTATCTGAAAATTTAGAAATGCGTCTTATGGATGTTGTTACAGCCTACTTATATGGATCACTTGATAGTAATATATATATGAAAATCCCTGAAGGATTTAAGATGCCTGAAGCACAAAGTTCAAAACCCAGAGAATGTTATTCTGTGAAATTACTAAGATCATTATATGGGTTGAAGCAATCCGGCAGAATGTGGTATAATAGGCTAAGTGATCACTTGATGAAAAAGGGATATGTAAATAATTCAATATGCCCTTGTGTTTTCATTAAGAAAACAACATCCGGATGCGTAATTATTGCTGTATATGTTGATGATTTAAACATCATTGGAACAAATAAGGAAATTCAAGAAGTTGTGTCATACTTGAAAGAAGAATTTGAAATGAAGGATCTTGGAAAAACCAAGTATTGTCTGGGTTTACAAATTGAACAAAAAGAATGTGGAATATTTGTTCACCAGACAAATTATACAGAAAAGATCCTTAAACGTTTTAATATGGACAAATCAAATCCTTTAAGTACTCCAATGGTTGTTAGATCATTAAACATAGAAAAGGATCCATTCCGTCCATGTGAAGATGATGAAGATATTCTTGGTCCAGAAGTACCATATCTAAGTGCTATCGGTGCCCTTATGTATCTTACAAATTGTACAAGGCCTGATATATCTTTTGCCGTAAATTTATTGGCAAGATTTAGCACATATCCAACAAAGAGACATTGGAACGGAATTAAACATATATTCCGTTATCTACGAGGAACGACAGACTTGGGACTTTTGTATTCAAAAGATGCTAATCCAAGTATAATTGGTTATGCCGATGCTGGATACTTATCTGATCCACACAAAGCACGTTCTCAAACTGGATATGTATTTACTCGTGGAGGCACTGCAATTTCTTGGCGTTCACAGAAACAAACACTTGTAACAACTTCATCAAATCATGCCGAGATTATTGCACTACATGAAGCAAGCCGTGAATGTGTGTGGTTAAAATCAATGACTCAACATATCCAAATCTCATGCGGATTATCATTCGACGAGAAGCCTGTGATACTATATGAAGATAATGCTGCATGTGTTGCTCAAATGAAAGAAGGATACATAAAAAGCGACAGAACTAAACATATTCCTCCTAAGTTCTTCGCATTCACCAAGGAGCTTGAGAAGAATAAATGTATTGATGTTCGTCACATTCAATCAAGTGAAAACTCATCAGATCTCTTCACAAAGGCACTTCCTACGACAATATTCAGAAAGCACATATATAATATTGGGATGCGCAATCTACGAAATTTGTGAAGAATTGTTCGTGTCAACATGAGGGGGAGTTTACGTGACTGCACTCTTTTTCCCTTACTATGGTTTTTATCCCAATGGGTTTTTCCTAGTAAGGTTTTTAACGAGGCAGTATAAAAACACGTAATGTATACAATCATTATGATCATCATCACAAGGGGGAGTGTTGAAAAATTATTTAAAAATGTGTTAAATATTTGTGTTGAAAATGTGAATGTTGAATGTTGAAAATTAGGTAAAATTAGGTGTTGAATATTGAAAATTAGTGTGTGATGATGTAGGTAATGATGTATTTTATTTTTGGATTATTTGTAAAAATTTTCTATAAATAGATCTCTCATTTGTGAAGAAAATCACAATTGAGTTGAGAGAAAAATATTATAAAGTGTGTAGTGTGATAATTTTGAGAGTTTGAGATTTTTACTTTTTTTACCGTAAATTTTTACTTTTTCACAACACCTATAAATTTTTTTTTTAAATATAGATATCCGTTTATCTTTCACTATATTATAACAATTTAAATATCAAATTTGAAATAGTAAACAATATAAATAGCCACATAAAATACGTATTCAAGTGTGTGATTTTTGTCCTCTGATAGTGTCATTTGTATTATTATTTCAATATATATTTTAGAAACTACTGGAAATGTGTTGAGAATCAATCATAGTGCAAATGCAATCAATTGTTAATGGAGTTGATCATTTGTGGATTGAAAAAAGAAAAAGAACCCAATTAAGAAAGTGTGACTATCAATTTTTATTAAAAAATTTTAAAAAAAAACCACAATTGCATATATATAGTATCGATTGCTACCATATTCTATTACATAATCAAATAATTAAATAAAAACGAGATGAACCAAACAAATAAACGGTCACGGATTTTATACATATAAAAATGATCTTTTTTTGGGTTTTTGATCATTTAATTAGTTGAAATTTAGGTCGAGTGCTATATAAAAGTTTTCTTAATGTTTTTTGAGATAATCGATCAGTTTTTTATCGGTGAAATTTATTGCTATAAACTTCAATAAATACTCGTTCCAGGATACAAATTAAAAACTCAAAATTTTTGTGAGACGATCTTAAGAGTCATTTTTGAAACAGATCTTTTATTTAGGTCAATAATAAAACTTTTTAAATTTTTTTATTAATGATATCACTTATTATTATAAATATGATCATAGTTGATTCATCTCACCAATAAATATCCGTGAAACTGTTGTACAGTAACATACTAAATTAAAAAAGACGTAAAACCAAAGTGCTTATAATTTCTTTTTGTAATAATTTAAGTTAAAACTCATATTCTTATAACTAATAAAGGAAGTAATAACTGACATATGGTAGGCTCCGTGTGGAATTCTTAATTTGTGCGCGTGGGGACGACATCTAGAAGCACAAGTTCAACCCCCAAGTTTCACAATAAAAGCGACCACTTCAAATTTGGGTCCAATTTATTTGATGTTTCTGTTGTGAAAAAGTAAAAATTTACGGTAAAAAGTAAAAATT